>NC_065517.1:21069797-21181034 GCF_006386435.1 Epinephelus moara
TCAATTCTGGATTTTACAGGGAGCCAGTGCAGCGAAGCTAAAACAGGAGAAATATGATCTCGTTTCTTAGTTCCTGTTAGTACACGTGCTGCTGCATTCTGAATTAGCTGGAGAGTTTTTAAGGACTTACTAGTGCTACCTGATAATAGAGAGTTACAGTAATCCAGCCTAGAGGTAACAAAAGCGTGGACCAATTTTTCTGCATCAAACATACATTATTGTCGCACAGTGTGAAGGCACCTTTAATGTTGACAGCCTGGTAGACCTTTGGATTATAGTGACAGAGATATTCCAGGAGGGTTGTAGTGCAACGGAGTGTTCAAGAAACTATTCACATTGAACAGAGTAATGTTCTAAGGGTATTCTGTGAGAATTTCTAAGCCTGTGAATGTTGTAGTATGCAAAACCCTCCTCAAACAATCGTCAGGAATGAGCTCATGCTACAGCACAGCTCCATCTGTTGAAACAGCAACACTTACATCACATGTATTTCCTTCCCTTCTCTCTTCTCTGACAATTCCAGCTGCCTGCTGATTTTCAGGAGCGACTGACCATGCACATGGAGGAGTCACCTCTCTGTCACACCTACTCCGACTCGGTCCCGGCCTCTCTCATCGGCAAGGTGCTTGAGAAGCCGGACGAAGCGTGCAGCAGCAGCCAGGCCTCCCGCTCCCCCAGCCCTCAAGCCCAGGACCATGCTTTTATTTTGGAGAGCTTGGGACCGGGAGAGCGGCTCGGGCTCCGTGCCGCCTACAAATCTGACTTGTACAGTAGCGACACGGCCCTGTACTGCCCTGATGAGCGGCACCGCGAGCGGAGGCCCAGCATGGACCTCCACGGTCAGAGGAAGCTGCTATACGGGCCCCAAAACTCCACCGACAGCACCCCAGAGGAGGGCTCGGTGGGGTTGAGGGCCGGCTTCTCACAGGAGCACTTTGCTAAGTTCCCCGCCACGCTGGGTGCAGGCTCCAGCTCGTACTCCAGCTTCAGTGGAGGGGGGTCTGAAGACAAAGGCAACGGCCCACCCAGCAGTGCAGCTTCCTCCCCGCACCACCATTCCCTCTACATGGAGTGGAGAGATGCAGGGGACTATGAGAGAAAGAGTGACTCATCCTGGGAGAGAGACAGTCCAAGAGGCTTCGCCAACGCTCATCCCTTCCAGCAGACGGAGCTGAGCCACCACCAGAACGGCAGCTCGCCCGTCTACAGCCGTACCATGTCCTCCTGTTTCAGCGAGCCCTATGAGCCGCTCCCTCCCTCTTCATCTCCAAGTGTTGCCTACGGAGACAGCCGTCGGGGCAGCACATTAGCTCCCGAGGAGGAGGAGCTGATTGGCCGATGGAGGCAACTCAGTGTGGAGGACTTAAGTGCCCACACCTACCGCAGCCCAGGCCGGGCCTCACCTTACAGCTTCTCCGAGCAGCACTTCTCCGTCCGGCCCGCCAAGATCCGACTTGGCCCACTCTACAGCAGCTTCCAGGAGGGTGCTGACTATTATCATCATGAAGTAGGTGTCATGGACCCGGTGTGGGTAGCCGCCAGCCCGAGCCCCGAATGCAGCCCAGGGCCGCGGCAGGCTCACAGCCAAGCCCACCTGTACCGAGCCGAGGACAGCCAGGAGTCAGAGCCCAGCCTCTACCACTCAGGGAGCTCCAAAGACAGGGAGGGTAACGTGGCAGCTGGCGGCCAGAGCACGGATTACGTAGACCCCAGCCCCAACAGCTCCACCGAGTCTCTGAACCAGAGGTCCTTGGAGATGGCGGCAGAACTGCAGCACTACCAAGTGGAAATGCACAGCCTGCCTGCACAGGTGAGCCAGTCGCCACCACCAGTCCCGCCCCCTCCTCCTCCGTACAACCAAAAATTCGGCTCCCTGGGACTTTCCAGGAAGGACAGTCTGACCAAGGCCCAGCTTTACGGAACACTTCTGAACTGACGGACTTTACAATCAGGTTTACTCTTTGATAGGTCGCTAGACGCAAGGCGCTGGCGCGTCCGGCTACGCCTTCTGTTAGCTCGATCATTTTGATAGAAAATGGTCTGAATAGCAGCCAGGGGCCGAATAATTCAGAATCACGAACATGTAACTATCGCTGATTATTTAAAAGCTTTGATCGTATGGCAGTCGACGGCAACAGTTTACACTACAATCGTCTTAAGCAAGTTAAGTCATGTAAAAACAGATGTATGTGGGGGGAATCAGAGAAGAGAAGCTCAAGCGGCCCGTAACATTTGTAAGAATGTGTATGTATTAAATTAAAAATGTATAAATATATGCTTATAACTAAAAATGAAGTGATATATTTTGTATGTAGCTGTAAGCAAGAATTGTTCCGAAACAATCAAACAAAATGCAAATCCTATTGATAAACCTGGAACCTGTATATAAATTAAAAACTGCCAATCCTATATTGGAACCTCAGAGAGGTATTTTAACGCCTGTTTAAGCTGCACATAGATTCAGTCATTATTTTTAATGGACTGAAGCAGTGTTGGCCTTGTGAGGAATTAAATGTGAATGTTGGACGACAAAAACAAATGAATCACTTAAATGAACAATGAGAAACATGCATTTAGTTCTTTCTTCTGTTGATTGACTTTGACAGTATCAGTGGGTGTGTTATATCGTTATTGATGGAACGTTTTGAGATCTTTCTTAGCAGTCAGTATTATTTTTTATTTTCGCTCTTCTATATCCCACAGAGAGGTTCTTTTCCTGCCCCCATTCTACCTCAGATTTGGATGCCCACACCCCATCAAGCCACTGTAACCCTGTTTCTTTGACAACGATGCATGTTTATATATTTTGGTTGTTTTGTTCGCCTAATAAAGCACAAATTATACATATAAGCATACTTATGACCGCTTGTTGTTTTAAGATAATTACATGTCTGCTGATCTAAGTGGAGTGATTGTTCTGAGAAGGAAACCCTTCATCATTCAAACACACAATGCAGCAACCACGTGCTAAGTCATTATGACGCCTGGCTTTATCACTATTGTGAATTTAAAAATAGGTTTGTAAAGACAGCCTCTTACTAATATCAAAAACTCAAAGTCATCAAGATTCGAAGGATGTTCAGAGTCCTAGGAATCAAAGCCAAAGGAATATTGCACAATCAAGAAACTACTACCAGTAAATGTTGTCTATGCTGAGTTTTGTGCTATTAAACACCTAAAATAACAGCTAATGCTCAACACACGGCAGCAATCGCTCTCGTGACATATGTTACAAGTGTCGTACTGGTATTAAAGGGGAGCTCCAATATATATTGGAATTCCAATATGTTATTCCCATGGCTGAGGAAAGTTCAGTCAGAATTTGTGAACATGAGCTACTCTCTCTCAAAGCCAGAAACGCGAGTAGGTGTAACGGCAGCTGGAGCAGCTACGTGATCCGCCCTCTAGCTACATGACTCCCCCATCTTAACCTACACATCGGTCCATGATGAGCCCCCTTTACTAACTGGCCTAGAAGCTTAAGTCACAACAAAATTGCTAAGTTAGCGATTAGCTAGCTATGAAGTATTAAAAGAGAGGTGGTTAAGATAAGGATGAGGGTAATCGGAAGGTTACATCTCATTACTTATGCTAATGCTAACTCAGGCCCTGATCACACAAAACACGTTTTAGCAGCTGGAGGCACCTTTTGTAACTGTTTCGAGAACAAAGCATTTTGCTGGCGATGTTTGCATTGTGACCAGCCTCGCGTTTCTGCGCTCTAGGCGCCTGGCGTTTTTGCTGAGGGCTCTAAACTCATTGAGTTGAGAAAACTTTAACTCCGAGTGGAAATATGTCCCACGTCATCTCTTTTTTCAGTATCTTTTTTCCCATTGTCCAGTCGGATGATTTGAGAGGCGGGCCTTCTGTGGTGGTCACGACAACAAGTTTGCAGTTGGTAAACAATGGAGGAGAAAATGTTGGAAGCAGTTGCTGTATACCCAGAGCTATACGACCCGATGATAGCAGGTTGTCAAACTGCTCCCGAGTCATCCTAAAATATGCCTGGAAACAGCCATCATGGATCAGCTCCTGGACCAACTGGTGGTACTCCCCATGATCCACCCTATTTGCTGACAGCCTCTCACCCTCAACCAGAACTACAGCAAGTACCCTCTGCCTGAACATTTCACTAGTGGCATTCAGTTGAAAGAAAAAGCAGGGCGTTGCGCCCGCGCTTTGCAACCTGCAAAACACTTTCTGTGTGATCGGGGCATTAGCCATTAGCTAACGTTAGCTATGAAGTAATACGTTAAAAAATAGGATAAGTAGTAAGGATAAGGGTAATGAGAAGGGTTACATCTCATTACTACAGTGTAGCATTGTAGCGGGGTTCAGATAGCAGTCAGGTTGGTGAATTTGTCTTGTACCAGTGGTGGGAGTGGTTTGACCGGGCGTGTCATGTACGCTACAAACTGAATGTGTCTGCAGTTATACATGTCTCCAGAAACCAGAGAAGAAAGTCTCAAACTTGTGATGCCATCAATAAAGTCTGGAGCAGACCCAATGTATGTACTATTGTTCAGCATACTTTTATGTACATAAACAGTGGCATGTATCTTTTCGCACGCACTAAGCTGTAATTACCACGCCACTTTTTAAGAGCCCCCTTGCTGGTTGGAGACGCATATCCATGGTAACCTGTGCTGACTTCAGCTCTACAGGCATCTGCTAGCACGAGAACCCTCTGAAGATTTGGCTTTTACATCACATTTGTAGTAGAGGCGTCACTTTGACTGTTAAGAAATTCGAATCATAGGCAGATAATTCTTAAATAAGCTAAATGCTAACATCAGCATGCTAACAAGCTGATGTTTAGCTGGTATAATGTTTATGTACATACCAAATTTCATGGCCCGCCATCCATATAGTTTTTAAGGTCCTCAGTCTGGATCAAAGTAATGTAGTGACCAACCGACATCCCTGGAGCCACACCACAAGCATGGCTAACAAAAAGCCCAAACCATGTTGTCCCCATCACAAAGCTCAATAATCATGTAACATGTCATCCATCTGTGATGGTGTCTCCACCACAGTACTTCATATAGTGTTTCCTAAACTGCACATCAGGCAGCAGACTCATGACTAAAGTTATTCACCTCGAAAGAGCTGCCTCTGTCACTGTCTGCTAGCATGTACATTTTGTACATGTACAGAATGTACCCACACACAGGGAACACTCCCCTGGGTGCTCTCAGTGTCATCTGTTGCTGTCTATGCAGCAGCTCCAGACTTTATACTTGATGGCACTGCAAATGTAAGTTTAAGGCACTCTAGTTTTGGATTTGGGAGAGTTGTTCATGCTTACTTTTATTTTTGGACTGTCTTAGACCATATGAATAATGTATACACTTTGAAAATGGACGTAGTTCCCTTTGAAATATAAATTGTGTGGACAGAAAAAAAGAGTGGCTTGCAAAAATGTCCCTGTGATAAATTCCACTTTTGTGAAGTTTCTCAAAAGGGGAGATTTTGGGTCTTATTCTCCGTTATAAACTAAATATCTTTGAGTTGTGGACTGTTGGTTAAACTAAGCAAGATGTTTCAAGACATCACCTCAGCCTATTATCTGACAAATTGAAGACTAAACAATCAGTCAATTAATCGCAAAAAAAGAATAGATATACAACTTGACAAAAAAATAACCATGAGTCACAGCCCCAGTGAGTGTTTTTTTTGTATTTAGTCGGGGCTGAAACATAATTTGATAAATCAATTGACAGAAAATTAATTGGCAACTATTTTTTGAATATAAAAAAAAAAAAAAATTCTAGCTTATCTAATGCAATAATTCTGTGTATTCTCTGTATCTCCTGTGAAAGTAATCTAAATAAATTTGGATTTTCAACCTTTGCTCAGACAAATTAACAAACAAAAACATGAGGAATTTGAGGAAACTGCAATTAATGCAGATTAATTCATAATAAAAATGCACAGTCCACCCTTTATACTCAGCATTCTTAACAAACCACCGCTCTATTAGCATTTATAGGATATGCAACAACTTCAGAAATGTTCTTGTGTGTATTCTTATGCTTCTGAATTTCACATTGTATTTATTGCTTTACCTCTTTCTCCTTCTTGTCGAGGTGACAGTGGATTTACATGTGAGATTGAATCCATCCACAGGGGGGAGCCGCCGTGCAGCAGCGTCTCACTGATCTGCATTGTCAACCTTATTGTTAAGTCTCCTCCAGACACGGCACCAAGCATTTACACTTCAAACACATCAACAGAGGGAAACTGGATTAACAGCTGCCCTCCCACCTCTTCCTCTCTTTTCTTCACACTGCACAATACATGCTAAAGTATGCACAAATTTAGCATTCAAGTACAATAGCTAAAAATGGATGTGCTTTTCTCAGGATTTGCAAAGCACAAGCAATAATGTGACCTCGTAATGGAGGAAAAGGTGACAACTCAGCTTGGCTTTGATGAATGCAACGAGGAGACGTTTGATCGTGTGTGTGTATGTGTGTGTGTGTGTGTGTGTGTGTGTATCTTGGTCAGCTTACTGGCATAAAGGAAGACAAGAAAGAGAGCAAGGTACTATCTAGGTTTTTATATTAATAAACCCAGACTGAGGCCTGCTCAGTACGTCACGTTAGTTTTATTAATTATCTCCACGTCTGTTTGCACTGAAATGTTTCACTATTTGAAGGTCGTATTTTTGACAGTAAAATCTTCTGTTATGTGTGTGTGTGTCATGTGTGCCCTCTGACCTGAAGTGTATTTCTAGTTCAGTTAGAAGCTACAAAAGTTGCTGAGAGATGAACACACAGAGACTTTTCTCTCTGGTCTTCTGCAGACAGAGGTGAGGAAAGTCTCGCCACACACACACTGGTTTATGGGAAGATGGGGGGGTCGTCTGGGGTTGGCTGCGGTCGGCCGGCCGTCACTGCTGCCCGCTTAAGGGTAGGCGGCCCGGCTTTTGGACCTACTCCTGAGAAGGTCCATCTCCGGTGCGGCTTTGCGTCCAAACTGACAATGGAAACACATATTGGCGCGGCCAAGAGAGACAATGGAAAAAGTATAGGTATAGGAAGTCAAACAGTCACAACTTAATGTGGATGTTCATTTAGTTTACATACACTTACAGGTCCAGTGTGTAGGATTTAGGGGGATATATTGACAGGAATGGAATATAATATAATGTTTTCTTTAGTGTACAGTCACCTGAAATAAGGATTGTTGTTTTCGTTACCTTAGAATGAGTCGTCTATATCTACATAAGGAGAGGGTCGTCAAATATGGAGATCGCCATGTTAAACCGCGATGTTTCTACAGCATCCCAGAGCAGACAAACCAAACACTGGCTTTAGATAAAGCCATCGCCTTTTTTGCGTTTTCGAGCAGTGTTAGAAAAACTGTGATTTCTAATGTGAAACTGCTTCATTCAGTGTTTTTACAGGTTTAAATCATCTGCTCTGTTTGTTTTGGAGAGAAAGAGACCTCTGTGGATAATTCGCCTCTCAGTAAAAACCTCCAAATTGTCTGGATGAGAAGAAGGTGAGCACACATTAAGTTATCAGGCAAAAAGTGTGAGCACACCACAGCATGTTGTGAGTGAGCCGTCTGTCTCTGACATGCCGAACAGCTTAGGAGCAACACTTATTTGTAACATGAAACTGCTTTATTCAGTGTTTTTACATCACCTGGGGTCTCATTTGTAAACTTTGCACGCGCACAAAACAAGGCCTGAAAGAGGCGTACGCCACTTCCCACGCTAAAGTTGTGATGTATAAAAACAGACTAACTTTGACCCATGCTTACGAACATTTTGGAGACGGGAAATTGGCGATGCAGATGGTGAGGTCGAAGCCTGATTGTAGAAATTGTCAAAAAAATTTTGGCACACGCCATTTATGGCATTTGTCCATACGTACATTTTCAGCATGGATCCTACACACTGTTTATAAATGATGACACCTGATCCGTTTGTTTTGGAGAGGAAGAGACCTCTGCGGGTAATTCAGCAACCGATAAAAACCTCCTGCGCAATGAACACTACCTGGGAGATGTTTCAGCTGGTTGCAACCTGCAATTCCCCCCCTAAATCTTACAAAATGAACCTTTAAATAACTGGTTCATGGCTTTCTGTAAGGTGACTTCTTCAAGGTCCAGTGTGTAGGATTTAGGGGCATCTATTGGCAGACATGGAATATAATATTCCAAACTATGTTATTAATTTATAATCGCCTAAAACTAGGAATCTTTGTGTTTTCTTTACCTCAAAATGAGGCATTTATATCTACATATGGAGTGGGTCCTTTTCCATATTGTCCGCCATGATGTTTCTACAGTAGCCCAGAAGAGACAAACCAAGCACTGGCTCTAGATAGGACCATAGCACCGTACTTCTCCTACATGCTGGGCACACACAAGTTTCAGTTGGTTGCAATCTGCAACCTCACCACTAGAAGTCACTAAATCCTCCACACTGGACCTTTAAATGTCGTGTAAACAAGAAACCCCCTTTTCTGAACACAGATTCTTGGCCATGTGTACAGGTAGCCATTTTGTATTTATTTATTTTACATGTAGCCAGCACATGTTCATGACAAACAGACAGGAGAAGGTTTTGTGGAGCAGGTAGATGAAAAGAGAGATCATATCACACAGCAATGCATCAACCTTTTTTAATTCAAAGCTATGTACATTCTCAGTTCAAACCATTTCAGTGCACACTTAACACTCTTGCTTACAAATTTAAACACGTTATTGGCACATGTCATTCAATTATTGATTACATCTCCAAGCTGGCAACTGGTCTTTTCACAGGCCTGCAGAACAGCGTCTGTGGGTCTGCTGGAGATTAAGTATTTTGTCCAAGAACACATTAAGTCCCGTCCACAGAGCAGGACTCTGCTCAGTTAGCGAGCCCAACCATCCTCCTGCTTATGTCCCACAGTTTCTTGGCTGCCTGTTCATCTGTAGCTTTGGCCATCAGCTCCTCCTCCTCACAGTTAGCGAAACACTTCCCCGACACTCCCTCCACCTCAGGGGAGCAGGCCAGATAGAGGGGAGTCTGGGCCCCTTCCAGCGGGCTCTTGAAGAAGACTAGCGAGGCGAGGTAGAACAGCGGCTTTGCCAGGAGAGGGATTTGAACATGCCTGCCCAGCCTGGTCCTCACGATGCCCGGGGTGAGAGCGTTGACCGTGACCCCCGTGCCCTCCAGCTGGCGAGCCAGTTCGAGTGTGAACAGCAGGTTGGCCAATTTGCTCTGACTGTAGCAGAAAGCTTTATCATACTTATTTTCACTATTCAGGTCGTCAAAGTTGATTTGGCCGTACTTGTAAAGCTTGGAGGAAACCACGACGATGCGGCTGGGAGCGGAGGACTTCAGGAGGTCCAGCAGGAGGTGAGTGAGGAGGAAGTGACCCAGGTGATTCACACCGAGCTGCATCTCAAAACCATCCTCCGTCTTTGTGTAGGGACACTGGTAGAGGCCTGCGTTGTTGACGAGCACGTCAATCTTTGATTCCTCCTAAAAGGTCAGAGAAATTAAATGATTTAAGACACCACAGTTTCAACTTAATAACTCACATCAAAGATTCAAATATCTACGTATAATTTAAAGGATTTTTTATGGTTCTTTGTTAAATATAAAGCTACTTTAATAAGCTGTAAATCAGTATAAGTAGTAATGATTTGCATTATAATTAGCCAACTGTAGCCGACAATAAATTCTACATTTATCTAATAAGTGATGCTCATGCTAACACTGTGTTTTGATCATATCCAGGCTCAGCTGACAGACCTTCACCATGTAGACTACCTGCCTTTATTAAAGCACTAATTATTTCCTTTTAAACATTAACAAAGAAATGACTTCATCTGTGAGACAAGTTAAATAGTCTCATTTAAATAAAGAACCACAAAAACTAAACAGTCATTTAAATGATTTCCTGTGTCGCATTATTTTCTAAGCTCCAGGTATTTACATAGTTTATAATGAGTAAGCCAAAAGTACTACAATACAGGGTGTTCAACACATTTGAGAGTGACTGTATGTGTCTGCGTATGTGACATGTGATAGTAAACTTTCAGCCCGTGGGCCAGATGCTATGTAGCCCGCCAACCATTTTCTAAGTCAAAATTAAAATGCATCAATTCACACTGGGATTTTGTTGTACTCTAAATATAAATAAGGTGCCAGGGTGTACAAAAAAGCATCGACACAGAACTTTTTTTTAATCAAAGAAAGTGCCAGGAAGGACCCCTTGGAAGGATCTCAAATCCTTAAAATGCCCCTGCGTACACCTGACCTGTGCGGGGTTGCTGCGACTGGATTTACCTCTTGGCAAAGATGAGTGAGGACAGCAAATGTCGAAAGGTTGAAAACAGTGAGGCAATTATTTTACTGATCAATATGATTAATGTAGTTTATTAACTGGCCCTTGGCTTCCTGTTGTTTTGCAAAAAGGAAGTTGAGTATCCCTGTTGTATAGCATGGAAGAATACGCTATAATAGTAACATATTTCTTTCTCAAAGAGTTGGATACAAATATTTCATGGTGCCAGGTTTACTAGTGTAAGAAATAACTGCTTTTTTGTCTTACAATATAGTGAATTCAATATTTGGAAAGTTTATATTGTTTGGAAAGATAAAAGACATTAAAAAACATAACATGTCATTAGGAAATTGTGATGGACACACTGATTTCTGCTGTTTTATGCACCAAATTGACTGAGTGTCTGAATCATTGGGAGACTCATTGTTAGATACAGCCCTAGCTGAGTGAAGTCCGATTTGTACAGAATAAAGCCTCCAAAAGATATCTGGCTTAGCTTAGAATAGTTTGGATTTTTTGAAGTGGGGTTGTATGGGGGTGCTTATCCAAAGTCAGTCCAACATGGAAGCTAAGCCTTGTATTGCTGTGGATGGGGGGCAGCAACAAAACGTTTTTTAGCCACCTAAAAAAATTACCACCAAAAAAATCCAGGACCAGTTTAAGTGTATGATGTACTGAGAGTATTTTCACTACTTTACCTTTCCACCAGACAGCCCATTTCAATGGCTTCAGTTCTCCATCTTTGCTCTGGTTAAGGCTACCAGACTCCATTGAGAAAAACACAAATGTAAGCTCACTGAACACACGAGTTGCTGGTCTACCACTGCTTTGATTAGGTAGTTAGTTTGTGTTATTGTATGACTTTGGTGAATCTGAAGTAACCCTGTTAAACACCAAAGTCACACAATGACACACACAAACTAGCTGATCGAGGCAGCGGTACACCAGCAGCTCCTGTGTTCAGAGATGTTAAATCACCTTTTTTCTTAATGGAGTCTGGCTTTGAGGAGAGCGATATAACTGCTTCATTTTCCCATTGGAAAACACTGTCTGACATTAAGGTAAAGTAGTGAAAATACTTTCAATATAGTGTACACTTAAACTGATATTGATTTGTTTAGATGGGACTTTTTTTTAGGTTGCCCCTCCACAGTAGTAGACTGCTTAGCTTCCATGTGTGTCAGTGTCCAGCCTGCTGACTGACATCTACTGTTTGTAATATACTGTCGATGCATAAAACCCCCACTTCAGAAAATCTGAATGATCCCTTTAAGTGACTGAGAGTGCATCTTGACTACATATAAAATAAGGTTTATGTATCAGACTTTTTAACATGACCTCTGGCAGGAGTTAGCTGATGGACAATGTCAGATTTTTTCATCCTTAATATCTAATAGGTGATCAAACTGATGTCTGAACCTTACTGTGGTTCAGCACCACGGACAGTCCCCTCACAGCTACAGTACTAGTGATGCTCTCCTTTGTGTTGAACATGACAAAAGCTGGAATGAACCAGACACCAGCCATTTAAAAAGCTCCACTGTTCAGTATCCAGTAAACAAACTGTGCATTCACCTGGAGACTATGTGGCTAACATCCTCATTAACATCTCACTCACCTCCCGGATCTCCTTACAAAATGTCCGGACTGATCGAAGAGAAGCGAGGTCCAGGTGTTTGATGACCACCTCCCCTTGCTCTGGTCCCGCCTGTCTCTGAATGTCCTTCGCCGCCTCCTCGGCGCTCCGCCGGTCCCGACAGGCCATGATGACCCGGGCATGGAGCTTCAGCAGCTCCCCGGCCAAGGCCTTCCCTATCCCGCAGTTAGCCCCGGTCACGATGACCGTCTTTCCTCGCATAGTGTCGGCGGGATACCGGAGCAGCTTCACAGCTTTCTGCCGGGGGAACAAACGCCGCATGAGGAGCAGTACCCCACCGCCGACAACAGCGGCTACTATCACCGCCGCGGACATGTAAGCGGGGACCGGGGACAGGTCAGCAGGTACGAGTTCTCCCGGTGGTACGGTGTGTTATGTATCCGTGTTACAAAACACACCGGAAGTACTTCTTACATCCTAATTTCTGAACTTAACCAGCAGCGTTACAATACAGACTGTGTATATTATATATTTATAAATTAAAATGTTTACAAAACAAACATATTACTTTAATTAAACAAGTGGACTGAAAAAGTTTAAAAAGTTCAACGGTCGCAATGTAGCTAATGCTAACAGGCTAATCAAGCTACCAACGTTAGCTACGGAGGCTTACTAACTACTTCCGGGGTATGTTTAAGGATTTCTTTTTAAATTATTTTTTATTTATTATTAATGTATTTATTTTTTATTCAATTATTTATCTTATGTATTATCTATCTTTTTATTTTCTTTGTGCATTTCCGTAACCGAAATATATTACATGATATACATGTAGTGTTGCACTTGTTTCAAAACTTTATGCTACTGGAGACAGTTGTTTTTATTTTTAATTGTGCAGGCTATTTGGGTATTCAAATAGCAGGCTTACTTTTTTTCAGTGGAACTTTCAGTGAAAACTAGAATGATTATTTTTGTTTTCTAAATAGTTGGTCTGTTTCATTCCTTTATATTCACCACTAGGTGGAGCTATAGAGACACAAACCCCTTCCAAAGTCCAGGTAATTTTCATGTTGAATTCAAGTTTTAAGTCAGTGTCACACTATTTTTTAACTCGATCCACTGGAGGTGAAGGACAGTGGCTGATAGGGAGAATATTTATTTTTGTGTGTCCTTTAAACTACCCCCTGAGATATGGCATATTGATTGCTGAATGACAGAGGTGGATGAAGTACCTGAGAGCTAGAAGTAAAAGTCACCTATTTGAACAATACTTGAGTAAAAGTCTTAAAGTTTCTGATATTTGCTGTACTTAAATATCAAAAGTAATTTTATCACTTTGAATGTAATTAAGTGTTTAAAGTAAAGGTACGAGTAAATGCTAGTAATAAAAAAGCAAGCGGTCAGAATACTGAGGATTGTAAAGTTTATTTCTTCTTGACACGTACACCACCTTAAAAAAGAGTGTATACACTTGAAGAAAAACAAGGTCTTCTTCACAACTTCAAGGATTTAAAGAAAAAACTTTTGTCTATCCAGGGCTGACAGACTGCAGTGGAGCAGTCACCTGTCACAAACCTTTATCTTCTTGAATCATTAGTCGCCCTCTCTGCTGTGGGACTCCAGCAAATCTTAGAAGAGGAAGAAGAAGAAGAAGAAAAAGAAGAAGAAGAAGATATCCTTTATTCATCCCAGAGGGGAAATTCATTTTTTTTCACTCTGTTGTCATATACACACAGGCCCGAAATACACACACATCCACAAACAGGCCCTATACATACTTTGGAGAGATGTCAGAGTGAGGGGGCTGCCCTTGGACAGGCGCCCAGAGTAGATGGGGGTTCAGTGCCTTGCTTAAGGCCACCTTAGCAGTGCCCAGGAGATTAAGTGGCACCTCTCCAGCTACCAGTCCATGCTCTATATTTGTTCCGTATGGGGACTTGAACCCATGACCCCTGGGTTCCCAAGCCAGGTCCCTATGGACTATGGACGACTGCGGTCCCACATGAGTGATGAGAACTGGTGCATCCAGGCTGAGCAAAACTGTGCTGACAAAAGATATTCACACACGGATACTGGAGAATACAATGGCGTCCTCTTAACATGTGCACCACCTTAATAATGGAGCCTACATTACACTTGAAGAAAAAATGAGGTCTTCACAACTTCAAGGGTTTAAAGAACAAAATGCTGTTCAAAATACCACATTCAAATACTGGTGTTATTTTTCAGTTTTAATTTGTACAGTAATTCACTCAGTCCATACAGACCATCCTCCTTTAATTCCTACTTAGCTTGAAGACCCTGCTCAGGTGGAGTGGTGACTGTAAACCAGGACTGGGAGTGAACCCAGGAGGAAGATAAGCCGATGGAGATCCTAATTTCTTTAAAGTGGATAGAAGTAAGTTTCTCCTCCAACCATAGGGGAGACCGGGGCAGCTGTAACAATTTTTGGTTTCGATTTAGTTGCTTAAAAACCTTGAACTGTTTGGATACAATTTTTTATGTCGGTAACTTGTATCATCAAATGTTTTCACAAGCAGACAGTTGATGTCCGGTCACAGTTAGGGGGCATGGTGAGGGCAGAACTGGCAAGTCCAAGCACAGTTTTTAAACTCACATAAGAGACACTATGACATTTATTATTGATATGAATAACTAAAATCACCATAATATTAGTTACCTACATTTATTAAAACTATGACATAATACACTAGCATGTTTTAGGGCCGTTTCATAGTCGACGCACGCAACACGAGCAAGCGACGCAAGGAACGTGAGCAACGCACTTCCTTTCATATGCCGGGTGCACAACCTATTTTTCCTGTTTTAACGGAGCGCTTCCCCAACAAATTCCCCACCCCCAGAACAACGCTGCGAGGTTCAGTCATTGACGGCCCTGGCCAGATGCGGGCGGCTAGCTAGCGTGCTGTCGGCGAGAGCTGTCAGCGAAGTCATCTAGCAGAAGAGCTAGCAATATCTTCCTGCGGAGATCTCTCATGTTGACTGTCACTGTACCATCTGAACTGAGACGAGTTGAGTAGTGTATTAATGAAGAGCTGATATATAGGTGCGAAATGGGCTATGGAAATGAGCGCAAAATTTGAAAATATAGATTAATTATCAACTGCATAGAAATCAACCTATGGTCAACAATCACTTTTAATAGTGGAAAAAAAAGCTTATGCTTATTTTTCTATTGCGTAGATAAATGAGATATTGTTTGTTTACAACTGCGATTGCAATTTATTTCCCACCGTAACGCTCCGTTTCTCCCATGTTGTCAACGCCCAAGTAGGAAAAATCCAGTGCTCCATGGTCCGATGGTCAACAGAACCGATGCCGTGCTGCGCGCTAGTCCGTTACTATCCGTCATTTTCACCTCCATTGGAATGAATGACTTCTGGTCAGCATCAATCCGTCAATGCGTTAGGTTGTGCACCTAGGGATAGTCAACATATTGAACGCAAGTGATGCGGGCGACACTTGAAATGCAATACATCGCTCGCGCAATAGGGGGTAGCAGAGTCACCGGTACATTCCGGCTAGCTAGTATGGCTAGCTAGTACTGCTGTAGCTAGCTAGTACTGCTATTTTATTAGAGTGCATTTCAAGTACGTTGCTTGTATTATCACCCCCGCTGGCAACGCATGGTATTACACGCGTTGCTGTGTCGCGTATCAAAAAAATGGACAACACATTTTGAGACGCAAGCACGCATCATGGCGGCCAGTGCGTCTCAATGCGTCCCAATGTGTTCGAGTCTACGTGCCTTTGCGTCAACTGTGAAATGGCTCTTAGTGCATTCCATGCCCATTTCAAGACAGTATAGCAGTGATAACGTTACTCAGTGCCATTAGCCTGTGTTTTGATGCCGTGTTATGATGTTATCACGTAGAGATTTGCAACCTCAAGAACTACAGGCCCTTGGAGGGTTCAAGTGGCTTAACAATATAACGCTGTTTAGATAAAGTGTTAGATCCTTATTGTATGATGAAAACAGCTCCGAAATCACCATTACCACACCCAACATATGCATATGCTTTGTTCTCCTTGGCGTTAAACGACGTGGCGTTTTGTGGGCATTCCGATTAAAAACCAGCTGCATCTATGTTAGAGTCACAATACTGATTGAAATGCCAGAACTCTAATGTTACATTTGCTCCCACATGCGGGGGCAAAGTATTCCTTCATGTAAAAACACTGACCACAATAAATTCCATTGAGTAAAGATAAAATTAAAACAACATTATGTCCATTGAACATTTAATCCCACAGTGAAGCCTAATCAATCATATAATGGTTCCCAGAAACACAGCAACAAGTATGAGTCATCAGTTTGTCCTGTGGCAGGCAGAGAGGGATAATCATAGACAGGCTCGACGCTAAGGGTGGGTCAGACCAGGGGCCACCCATTTGAGGTTTTTGCCTGCCCAGCAACTACAAATTGGAAAGTGCATGTTTTCAAGCAGGTGGAAACTTAAATACTCACCACCACCACCGCTAGCACCAGGGAAATGGGCTATGGAAAGATTTCTCACCACCCTCCATAAGACCTTAGAGACAATGCCAAGTGTCATGGTGGCATTTAAGCCTGCCTTAACTTTTGGGCCTCCGCTGCCACATGTGAGAACTTGATGGCATCTCCTGCTTCATTAGCATCAACAAGGAGCAGAGGAGCACTGACTGTAGGGTGAGTAGACTATATTCATGTTTATCTCATGTCTGCTGCGCATCGCTGTGTATTACAGTGGTGTTTCTCTAGATTGTGTGAATTTATTTGCCCGTGGTCAGCTGGTTGTGCCAGTGTAGGGCCTAAACAAAGCTGTTGCTGTGGTTTTTGGTGCATATTTATGTGCCTTTACGCAATGCTTTGGCCAAGCTGCTGTTTATTTATGCATCTTCACGCAGTGCTGCTGGTAATACTGGTGTTGATTTGTGTGTATTTGCTTGTACCCTGACGTCATTACTCAGTGATGTTGAATGCTGGTCATGCTCAGCCACTGCACTGTATGCTGGTATTTTCACTGTGCGTATTAAATTGTGCGTCATCTTCCAGCCACAAGTATGCTGCTGCTGCTGCTGTGATACTTTTGTGGCCCTCCCATCGAAATCACACGTCCTCTCTGCAGACTTTTTTGAGTTTGCAACAAAAACCTTCCTGTCTGTATTAAAAAAAAATGAAATTAAGAGAAGGAAATGATAATTTAAGAGGGCAGTTTATTTATGAAACATGTAAAGTGAGTACCAATATATAATACAGATGTGTTTGAGTTTTAGGAGTCAAGTTTCAGTGCTGATTTGTGAAATATGTTGCTCTCTGTTGAGTTTTAAAAGCCTTAAAATGTAAAATGATGATGTAATATATAGATTTCTCCAGATGTATGTAACCGAAATAAAAATACTCATGCATTTATTCATTCATATGCCCTGGCTGATCACAAACCACATGCACAAGGAGTTTCATGGTTCTGTCTAGGGATGTAACGATATGGAAAATTTGATATCTCGATTATAGTGACCAAATTATCACGGTAAACGATAATATTGCGATAGTTTTTCAAGCGCTGTAAAATGTCCAAAAAATAGATATATTGAAATAACTT
Source organism: Epinephelus moara (assembly GCF_006386435.1). Classification (NCBI taxonomy): domain Eukaryota; kingdom Metazoa; phylum Chordata; class Actinopteri; order Perciformes; family Serranidae; genus Epinephelus; species Epinephelus moara. Next base: position 21,087,293 of record NC_065517.1, read on the forward strand.
CATTAAATCTTGTAACTTCCTTATCATACCAAAATGTTGACAGCCAAAATCTTATATTAAAATGAAACTTTCACATTAAAGGGGCAAGGGATTGGCAAATTTATTTTAAATGAACAAAATATGTAAACAAATTACAGGAACAAAGCTTATTTGTCTGGTGCATCTTAACAGTCAGCAAAATATGTAAACAATTTATATAGCACGAGAGGAAAAATATATATTAAACAAAACAATGCAAGAGTAGAACAAAAAACATACAATATATAGAATAGATATCACAAATGTGCAGGAGAAACCAAAAAAAACCTAAGGGCAATGGTCATCATTACACAGAATAATTCACACATTAGAAGTGTGCATGTGAGTCAGAGGATTACCTGTATGAGAAAAGGAGTGTATGTTCTCCTGTGTGTGTGTGTGTTAGGTCAAGACTATGAGCAGTGAATTTAATTAACTTTATAAAACCGAGAGCCCCCATTAAGGCTCTCGGTCAAAGGTTAACACGGCAGCGTTTTATGTTGTTTCCTTGAGCTTATGTCGAGAAAGCATAACTGGTCTCTGTATCGATTCTAGCTCGCCATACAATAACCATAATCACAGTGATTCAATCATAGTTGATCTCAATTAGCGTTATGTTACGTCGGTTTATATTCTGTCGGCTCCGCTCAGTGTTTACAGCTCCGTTTCGTTTTGAAACACTTAGCAACATAGCTGCTAATACGGCTATTAGCTACTCAGCTTGTATTAACGTTAGCTCCTAACTGTCTTAAACAAAAACGGAAAACCTAGTCGCCGTTTAGGAGGACAGATATGGCTCAAATGTCCCGTATATGTCGAGAGTTACACATTATGACAATCTCAGTAAAACCGAAGTCCCTCACACAATAACTGATGTTTGCATAGCATAACTTGCATTGGCTGTAAAGCTGTGGATGATGGTCACGGAGATGAGCAGCAGATTTGTAGTGTTGCTACCCTTTGCAGCAACGTTCTTTCTGCATGTTCTGCACACAGGATAGTTGTCCTCCACCAGCTGTCCCTCGGCATTCTTCAGAAACCCAAAGTACGCCCAGACCTCAGACTCTGTGCATTTAGTTGGGGGGAAATGTCCTGCGTGCCGCTGTCACCACCTTCCACCATGTTTTCATTCGTTGTGTTTACACATGCTACGCATTCACGCAGCGCCTACATCGCAAGACTTGAATGAGGCTGTTATTACATGTCCTGATAATCCACCGTGATAATGCAATTAATTTAAACGTAAATGGTAATTCTTACTGTGTAAAAATTAACCGAGATTTACCGTAATATCGGTAATCGTTACATCCCTAGTTCTGTCTTGCTTCGTTTTGGTGCAATTTCAGATGTTACAACTGCCCCCGGTCTCCCCTACACCGCTGCTTATACTCCTCTGTCACTTCTTCTTATAACCCATGGTGACTCTATGGTGGAGGGGACCTTGGCATGTGAGCGTGTGGCATGAATTAGCTCATACTCGCTTCCTCTTTGTATCTGCTCTGCATGCCATGCATTGCATTTCATGCTTCAATTATGAGTCAGTTCATGTAAACTTCTGAAAGCACAATATTAGAGTTATTACCAGAACTGCTGCAGACTAATCTAATAGAGTCGCTAAGTGGTGCATCTCTACTGTGTATAAACTCTTGGGGGGTATCAGATATCATAGCAGCCTGTTGTTTTGGTTAATGTAATTTCCCTTCAGGCCTGTGTCTATCTCATATTCCTGGGTATGTGTTTACAGGCTGCTCCTCTGTGACTCCTCAGGGTGACTCTGGGTATGGTGCAGCCAAATACGCGCAGGCACTTAGGTTTGTTGTTGTCAGTTTGATGTGATTCATCCCTGACTCACAGCAGAGTATTTAGAGAGTACCAGGACTGTTGTCTCAACACGTTTCTCTTACGTTGCTCCGGGATTATAACAGACAGAAAATATCAAAGTGCGAGAGGCTGTGAAAAAGTTACTTCACTTCCTCTTAGCGCGCGATGCTTGCAGTTGGGTAATACCTCCCGTTTATTTCAGACTCTGCCTCAGTTCCTGTTACATGATGGCTAAAGTACTGGGTTACAAGGAAAATGCGCTGCAGTGTAGACTATACAGTCGGTGCTATCACACACAATAAATGAGCCATGACTACTTTTACTTTGTGGATTTTAAATTGCGCAACGGAAAATCTCGCAGCTCCAAATCTATTTTAAAAGTCGACTTCTCTTTTTGTGTCACCAGAAGGTAATGGGACGAAAGAAATGTATACCTTTCTGGTCCTCATAATCCTGGCTGTGAGTCCCTACATCTGTAAAGGTAAGCCAGCCTTACATATTTCATATTTCTTGTGGTAATTAAATCGTGATATGAACATGCAGATCACCTGACTGACTGGAAGAGACTTTTTGTGGGATTTATAGGAAATGATTGTTTTGGTTTGGTTTTGGTTTCACAGCATAATGTTCACTGAAGTCATTAAGAGTTACAGGAATTCCAGTATTTGAAAATGGATTGGATTTAACGAGAAATAATAATAATATAATATTCCTAATATCCTATTATTAAAGTCATATTTCAAGACTGATATAAGTTCTTAGTTTTTTGTGTCAATTTATAATAGGCTATTATATTATAGTACAAAAGTATGGCTCTATCAGACAATACTAATTGTTTTAGGTGTCTTAAAACTTCTACCAAATATAAAAATAAAGTAGTCAGTGGTGGAAGTACATTTACTCAGATACTGTACTTAAGTACAATTTTGAGATACTTTTACTTTACTTGAGTATTTCTATTTTATGCTATTTTATACGTATACTCCACTACAGTTCTGAGGGAAAATATTATACTTTTTATTCCACTATATGTATTTAAACACCTTTGTTACTGGTTACTTTGCAGTTTCAGATTAATAATACAAAATATAATTCATAAATAAAAGAGGAATTATATGTTATAAACTGAGTGACCCAGCAGTAAATGAATGTGTTAAAATCCCAGGAGAGAGCCCTTCTGTCTGGAGTTTGCATGTTCTCCCCATGTCAGTGTGGGTTACTCCGGCTTCCTCCCACAGTCCAAAGACATGCAGGTTAATTGGTGACTCTAAATTGGCCGTATGTGTGAATGGTTGTCTGTCAGCCCTCTGATAGTCTGGTGACCTGTCCAGGGTGTACCCTGCCTCTCGCTCAATGTCAGCTGGGATAGCCCCCCGGCGACCCTCAAGAGGATAAGCGGTTACGAAAATGGATGGATGACGTTCATTCAAAACCACTACCATCCCACTTACAACTGAGGCTCCTTATTCACTCGGCTGTGCAGATGATGCATAAAACCTTTAAGTAAGCTGGTTTTCAAATGGTGTGCTCATCTTTGATCTGTGTGGTTTCTCTTCAGATAAGAATGACCTTTTGATTTGGATCCAGTGGTTAGTGTGGTTTTGTGCTGCTTTTCAGAACTCAGGAGAGTCATTTGACCCCCCAGTATTTCACAAGGCTCTTTTGACTTTGTTTTAAAAAATATGTTTTAAATTAAGCGCTTTGTGAAAGTTAAAAACAGCCAGTAGAAAATACCAAAGAGGACTGTACTCAGTGATGGATTAATTGTAAGTAAAGTATTTGTACACTGTTGTATTGCTACATACTAGACCAAAGATCTGAATATTTCTTCCACCACTGACTACAGTCCTCTTTGATATTTTCTCTACCAGCCATTTTTTAACTTTCAAACAGCGTTTAATTTAAAACACATTTTGTAAAACAATGTCAAAAGAGCCTTGTGAAATATTAGTCCTGCACTGACCACTGGGACCCAAACAAAAGGTCATTCTCATCTTAAGAGAGACCACACAGATCAAAGATGAGCACAACATTTGAAGATCAGTTTATTTAGCTACAAGTTTAATGACTCATCTGCACAGCCAAGTGAATAAAGAGCTACAGCTGTAAGTAGGATGGTACTAGTTTTGAATGAACTTAATCATGATAAAGCTAGTCTAAATAGTACCAACAGTACACCAGTAGTTGTTTACTGCAGCTGTAGTTTGAATTTCAAGTTCAGCCAAGCAGTTGTTTGTATCTCTTAGATCTGACGGGTTCCTCCAACAATTCTCATACAAATATGTGTAAAAAAGATCATCTAAAATCCAAGTAAAGTTGTGCAACAGTTAAAACATAGGAATGAAATATGATATAATGTAAAATAAAACATAATACTGTGGTAGAGAGCTGTGAATGTAATTCTATCACACCTGTTGCTGCCAACATCAAAATGTTTCCTGGTAGCCACATTTGCACATACATTTGAGTAATGAATATTGAATGATAACAGGAGCCTCACTGGCTCGCTCTCAGTTGTTTCCCAAATCAAACGGAGGTAGAAAGATGAAGCTGCCACTCCAAAATGCCGGCCAATGCTGCGTCACTATGTGATAGATACTAAAAACAAAGTGCAACCTGCAGTGGTCATATAAAGCATTTTTAAATCTGTGTTCCTGTCACATGTCTTGGCACATGATGTTCCTGATCTATTTAAGGACAGCTTTAAGCATGGGAAATTCCCACACAGGACATATTTGTATGCACAGACTGGACCAGTAGTAGCAGAGAAACATGCTGCAAACCAGATGTGGAGCAACACTACGAATGTTTCAGGAGTGCATCCTGAACAGCGGTGTGGATCACGGACTGCTCACACTCCATTGAGACAAATAAAACACAAGATGCTCTGCCACTGACACAATTAGTCAGCAGACAGTTCGTCAAAGTGTTGCCGTCATCTCGCTGGTGATGACGTCTTGTACGTAGCTGATGCACTGTTGTAGCTGTGTAATCCCAGCAGAGATGTATTGACCCCTAAGGCATCCAGAGCAAGCTGATATGCGTCAGTTGAAGCCGTTCTTACCCATAAGGTCCACACTTAGTGCTGTTCTCAAGGTATTTCCACAGTCTTCAAAGGGTGCCTTCACACTTACCTGCTCGGTTCAGTTAAAACGAACCCTGGTGTGTTTGCCTGGTTTGTACAGATGGTTTGGGCTGGCGTGAAAGCTGTCAATCGATTGGCAACTAGCGTGGAGCACACAGCAGGACTGAGACTGTTTGAAATGGAAGGTTGTGGTGTTTTTCCTGGAGGACTGTGGTGGTGTGAAAGCAAACACACCAACTGTTGGATTTTTTGACAGTAGATGTGTGATTTAAGCGTGATTTCAAAAGCTTAACTTATAATCAATCAATCAATCAATCTGCTGTTTGTGATCTGCTCAGGAAGTGATCTTGTGATCAATCTGTAGATGTGATGTTTCCTCCCCTTCCGCTGTCTCTCAAGCGATCTTGTTTCATAAGAAAAAGTGTGGTGGTAAATTGCAAGAGCTTGTCTGAGTTGTGCCATGAATTACACATATGATGTTTGTCAATTTTAAAGACAGTTTCGCAAGTCAAGAAAATCACGGTTTGTCAGAGTAGCATTTAGTTTTGTGTGAAACTGCTCAGTGGACGACATCTAACGTCCCACAGGGGATATGTCACCAACACCAACAGGCCATTACCTTGGCACGTTTCATTTTGTTCTTCCAGGATGAGGAAAAAGTATTAAAGGAGAAAAAAGAAAACCGCTACAAGTCTGGCCATGTTGAGAAATGCAGCTTTGCTTGTGTGAGCACATCTTGGTACGAAACACAGAGAGACAGTTATTAAAGAGAGAAACAGAGAGAGAAAATTCTGCACCATATCCTCGACAGTCTTATACTTAAACAAGTTTACTAAAAACGGAGATTGTCTTCGTTCATTCATTCACTTTCTGTAACTGCTTATCCTGTCAAGGGTCACAGGGGGGCTGGAGCCTATCCCAGCTGACACTGGGCTTGAGGCAGGGTACCACCTAGACAGGTCACCAGACTATCACAGGGCTGACACATAGAGACAGACAACCACTCACCATTAGAGTCACAGAATAACCTGCATGTCTTTGGACCGTGGGAGGAAGCCGGAGTACCCACAGAAAACCCACACTGACACGGGGAGAACATGCAAACTCCTCACAGAAGGGCTCCCCCACCCTGGGTTCAAAACCCCCACCAGGTTTGAACCAGGAACCTTCTTGCTGTGAGGCGACAATGTTAACCACTGCACCATGGTGCTGCCCTTGAGACTCTTGACTCGCAAAATGATCTTTTAACTGTACAAACATCATATGTGTAATTCATGACATAATTCAAATGGGAACCAAAATTATTTGTCTCTCGTCATTAACTGCAGCAGTCGACTCATCTCACTGCGTTGCAGAACAGAGCGTTTCAAGAGATCCTTCGTCCTCACGGCAGTTAGACTGTTTAACACACACACTCACACACATCACCTTAGCCACAACTGGACTGGACTGTGTAATGGGCAATTTAATTTTTAATTTCTATTTATGCACTTATTTTAACTTATTTTATTTTATGTCAATTTTAATACCACTGTATTGTGTATCCACCTACCTACCTCTTGGTTGGGACTTTGCCTTACTATAAGCAATATTCAGTATTTATGTAAAGCATTTTATAACTATGTTATTACACGGCTCTATTAAATGCTGCATTCTGATTGGTCAGTCGCGGCATTCTGCGGTCTGATATTACTGTGTAATGACCGCTGCTAGTAGCAACGGTCATTACACACAGTTGCTATGTAGCCCGGCGTTGCTATAGGGACGCTGCCCTGACAACAGTTACTTTTTTTATCGGGCTAAAGTAGCCGTTACCGCTTACAAAATGTATAATTAATTAATATTCTGTCTATTCAACTGATAATTAGCCATGTAATAAGCGGGATAATGTATAATGAGCCGGTGAATACTGGGAAAATAACTCCCGACAGGGGAATAGAACCCCGACATAACAGATATGTCAGCATGTGATAATGGGGATTTTTCCTGATCAGTCACACTTCCAGTAAGTCCCTTTAAAAGTGTAACATAGCGATCACACAGTAATATTCCAGCATATTGTTGTACTAGACACCTCATTTTCTTCCTGGATCTACGTGTTAGTCATGTGGTCGATTTGCATTCTTATAATATTAATAATGTTGATAATCACTTATTTCTCCATGAGCTCTTTGTGACACCAGAGAGCATAAACACACACATATTAGAAGCATGAAAGTGGTGCATGACCTGCTGTCAGTCAGAATTTGATTTTCCCTCCTGGGTCCTGACGATGCGCTGATGATCGCCAAAACTGTCCAATCAAAGAATCAGCTGTCAGCAGGGTCGTTATATCGGGGGGACAAGTGGGACTGATTACTCAGGGCCCCACTGGAAGGGAGCACACGAAAGCCTGGGATGAAAAGTTTGATTTTGTCTGCAGTAATTAGTGTCATAACAAAATTAAAATTGGCTGAATAACTTTGTTGAAAGACTGGACTTTGTAAAAAACAAACAAACAGTAGAAGCAGTCTGAGGTCCCTCTCACGTCTTAAACGTGCAAAATGGTTCAGTCCACCCTGGCACTAGGATTTGTCTCTAAACACAGCTAGAGTTGAGTGAGTGACTGCTTACACTGTTGAAGTATCGACATACACTGTCATGTCTCTGGTTCCATAAAGAAAAGAAAGAAAGACAAAAACAAACAAACCAACAGAATTCAAAAGGTGCTTGAGAGACCTGGATCAAGAGAGAAAGGGCCCACAGAGACTGTGCATGTGTCATGATCCAGGGTTTTTGTTAATGTTCTGTTATCTTGTGGACTTCGTTCTGGGGTTTTCTGTTAGTGTTCCTCCTTGTTTTGTTATCCATTCATGTTTAATCTGTTTCCTCTTTTATTTTGTAGATTATCTCCTCATTTGTCACAGCTGGCTTCACTTCCTGTCTTTGTGCATTTTCCTGTTTCTAGCACACGTCTTCCTTCAGTGGCTGAATCCAAATGTTCAGAAACCTGCAGACTTGCTGACTTTGCGAGCACGTTCACGGGAAGTCCGGGAGTGCTGAGGCCTCAAGTGGACTTCCTGCAGGCTTCCAGAGAGTCCGCTTAGGGTGCAGTCATCAGCAGACTTCACTGATTTAATAACCTGCAATTCACTGATAGTTAGGCCTTTTGAAATGCTACTTGAATTGTGTAGGCCAGAAATAATATTCAACCACATCATGATACAGATTCGTAGACGTCTAGGCTATAGAGGGACTGAAATTGCTTTTTATTATTGCGTTCTATCAGGCTGTGCAGTGTAATAGGCTAAACAAAATGGCTAAAAAACAACAAAAGAAGGTCTTTTAGTGTAAGTAAATACCCATTTTATTAGTTATAGTCCTGTCCTTATTCAAAAACTTTTCTGTTTTTGGACTTTACGTGATGACGGTAAAGTCGTCACACAATGTACAAGTGAAGTCCGCCAGGGCTCCATCTGCAAGCCCAGAGGGTTGACATTTGGATTCAGCCAGTCTCGTTAGTCCTTCCCTGTTCCCGGAGTCTTCCCCTCACACCTGTTTGTTCCACCCCAGTGTTCCCCACCAAAGCCTTGTTGTGAGCCAGTCCCCATTTCAGTTTTGGTTCTTCTGTCATTTGGACTTTCTGTTACCTGCCTGTTCTGTATCAGCTTTATTAAAGCTCGCTTTTTGTTTAAGCTCAAACCTGCCCGCTGCTCTGCTTTTGGGTCCTCCCCAAACTGATACTTAACAGTGGGCATAGGGCCCAGAATTTGTTGCTATGCCCCTGACTGTCGGTCCATATCACGTCATGTTTGCTGGACATTAACCGGACCAGACGTAAAAGTTAACAGTGTCTAATTGTTTCCCTTTGGTCCAAACCAAATGAAATGAATTTCAAGTGTGAACACACCCAAAGACTCTTCTAACCATCTGGATAAAAAATACATTATCTTTCTGTTGAACGATCAAATAAGATTTTTAACCTGTTTTCCTACTAACGACACTGTTTCCTAATGCAAACAAAAATGGCAACTGGAAACGTACTAACACATACGTACCAAAACTTACAAACTTGCCTATATTGGTGTTGCTTTCATTTTTCATCCACATGTTTTTTTGTTGAGGAATCTTAAAGATTTCTTTTTAAGTGTTTTTAAAATGACCTTCTGGGTCTAAGATCCTCAGATATTTATTTTCCTGCTCTGCTCTGACTCTCCTACTGAACGAATGGATGTTGTTTGGAGCCTGTATTTCTGTTCTGATGATGGTTTCATAGTTGACTAATGGGCTCTTCTTTGCTGTTAGAGTCTCTTGCGTTGCTAATGTGTTCATGCAAACTAAAGTCTTCCTGTAGCTGCTTCTTTTGGAAAGCTTTCCACCTGCAACCGTTTGTGAAGCAGCAACAGGAAGTGTTGAGTCATGGAGGTTAGTGACCAACTGACTCCTTGTTTGATAAAGAATTGGCACACATGGACATGTTTTGGCTCTTCATTGTACGTGGATCAGTTTCTAATATGGCAAGGGAATACTGGAAGTAAAGATACAGTCACAAGTGAACTGATTGGTCTAAAAGCTAAAAATGAAATGAACTGAAAGCATGCTAGAGAGGATGTTGTGTCAGTTAATTTGGAAACAGAATGACAAACACCACAAAATGTGCTCCACCTCTGCTGCTACCGTGAACAAATCAGACCTGTGGGTTGTGATTCAGAGGCTTCCAGTTATTCCCTGTCTGACACTGGGTGATAAAACAAAGAAACAAAAAAAGAATCTAATAGGTAACGAGCAAACACTAATGCAGAGATCCAACCTTTTCTCTCCTGATACTGATTCTGATACATGAAGTCGTGGTATCTGCTGGACGGTATCTCATATGGCTCTGATAGTAAGGTAATGGTAAATGGACATGCACTTGTATAGTGCCTTTCTAGTCTTCCAACCACTCAAAGCACTGCATGTCACATTCACCCATTCAAACGCACATTCACACACTGGAGGCAGAGGCTACCATACAAGGTGCCACCAAGTTTAAACAGTCACATACACTCACACAGCAATGGGAGCAATTTGGGGTTCAGTACCTTGCCCAAGGATACTTTGATGTGTCCACTGGTGGAGGCAAGGATCGCACCACACTGACAAATACATGGACCAAGACGTCATTGATGGACTGGGACAGTAATGGGCGAAGGTGGAGGAAAGCAGTCTGGGTAATATTTTTTATGTGTTGTTTTAAATGAAAGAGTATTGTCCAGAATGACACCAAGGCTCTTGATGTGGCTGGAGAAGGCTACAGGGAAGTTATCAATGATGATGTGTGGGTGTTTTGATTTTGAACAGGATGCTTTTTGAACCAACGAGCAGGGCCTCAATTTTGCTTCTGCTGAGTTTCAAAAAGTCCCTGCTCATCCAACTCCTGATGTCCTCAAGGCAAGAGGTGAGGGAGATGGGAGGAAGGCCAGTGGAGGGTTTAGTCTAGATGTAGACCTGTGTGTCATCTGCGCAGCAATGGAAATGAACACCATGGTGACGGAGGATTGTGCCCAGGGGAATTAGGTAGATGATGCAACCAAAACATCATACATTTCCTGTCAGATTTTCACATTACCCAGAATGACTTTAGATTACCTACAGTATTGAGAGAGATGTTTTTGCTTGTGCTGAAGACCGGTGAAGACCGCAGTGACGAATGTTTATTTCCAGTCTAGAGAATAAATGTGAAAGTGGGCAGCGGATGATGATGTGGTATGCTTTGTTATTCAGATTGCATAACAAGTCAACAAAGACCAGTGTTCCATCTGATGCTGATGTTAGATCTACAAAGATGACGTGGCTCTATTCTGGGCCTACTGAGATTTTTGTGGAAGATAAAGAGTGGTGGTTTCTCCTTGTGTGACTGAAACATCAGTGCTAAATTGTAAAAGGAGCTCTTATTTTCTGTAACAATACTGTCAAACACCCCATTGGTGCTGCATGTGAACACACAGCAGGGTTAGTTCTTTTCTATTCGGACAGTGAATGCAGGCGTGCTTTATGCTACATGATTTAATCTGACACAACAAGACTTGTGTGAGCTGTGTGTGTGTTAAAGTGGGGAGAGTGCATTTGTGTTGTTAGCAGTAAATCATCACCATTAATTACTGTTACTGTTTCTAATGTATTCTCTGTGGCTTACAACATTTGAGGAAATATGCTTGCAAGCTTTTTAGCCAAGCATTAGATGAAAAGACTGATACCACTTTTATGTCTCTAAATATAAAGCTACAACCAGCTGCATGTTATCTTAGCTTAGCATAAAAACTTGAAACGGAGAAACAGCTAGCCTCAAACTGTGGAATTACTGAAGTGTAAAAATGACAATAAACATAAAATATCTTTTTAATGGTATCTTTCTGAATGGTAGAGGTGCTGGTAGGTGGATTTTCTTTTGTGGATAGAGCCAGGTTAGCTGTGTCCCTGTTTCCAGTCTTTATGCTAGGCTAAGCTAACCAACTGCTGGCTCTAATTGCATTTCAGCCCAGTGGCTGAAAAATGGTGGCAATGTACGTTTCTGCAGACCACAAATACATAAACTTTAAATGTTTTATACATAACATGCCGATGTTACAGTTTCTAATGTATTATATGTAGCTTTTGGGAAATATGCCTACTAGCTTTTTAGCCAAGCGTTAGCTTAGCTTAGCATAAAAACTGGAAACGGGAAAACAGCTAGCCTCAGATTGTTGAATTACTGAAGTGTATAAATGACAAAAATGTACAATGTGTTAATTTGTGAGTGACAGAGGTGTTGGTTTTGTGGATTTTGTTCCCAGTGGATAGAGCCAAGTTAGCTGTATCCAGTCTCTATGCTAAGTAAGCTAACCAGCTGCTGGCTTTATCTGTATATTTCAGCCCAGTCACCAGAAAAAAATGTTGGCATGTACGTTTCTGCAGACCTCAAAGACATAAAATGTTCATGTTTTATATGTATCATATCAATGATTATAAAGTGATATAGTTTTGATTACATGTACATGAGCAGACTTTGTGGTGGGGATGGTGGATGGCGTGTTAGCAAGACGCCTACAAAGCTGCAGACCACTCTTCGAGACCAACAAAGAACAAAAGCGGTTGTAATTTAGCAAGTCACTGCTGTTTTCCCAGCGGCTTTTTAGGCACCAAACGTGGGAGTTTTGTAGCGACCTGTCACTGTTTTTCCAGCGGGGATAGTGCCACAAAAAGATGTTGCTTTTTACCAAGACATCGCTTCATTTCCTGCTGGGATTTTGTCCGCCAAACTGGGTATTTTGAGCCAAAACATGATCTTTTCTTAATCGTAACCACAATTTAACAACAGAGCTGTTGACGTATCTGCTTTAATGTATCGATTGTCTCCAGAAACGTACATTGCTGGCATTTTTTATGGCGATTTGGTTGCATGTTTACAATACAGATAAGAAAGTGGTATCAATCATCTCATCTAACTCGTGGCAAGAAAGCAAATTATTGTATTTTCTAGACTTGAATTTCATCTACATTATGAAATACTGAACAACATTTTTATTTTCTCAAGGCCAACATGAGAACGCCTGCGACGTTTTCCCTAAAGATCAGTACATTGAAGTGGGATCCGACATCAACATTGTGTGCCAGACTTCATGTATCCAGGGCAAAATTTTCTGGACACTGAACAACAGACGCGTCAAAGAAAGCCTGTCAAACACAACCAACTCTACACACACGGTCCTATCTCTGAGGAACTTCACCCACCACAGTGCTACACTGGAGTGCCACAGTGCAGCTACTCAACAGGTCCTTGGAGGCACCACCATCAGGACGTACTGTAAGAAGTTTTTCGGCTTTTAAAGATTATTTTTTGGGCTTTTTGTCTTTAATGACAGGACAGTTTCAAGTGTGAAGGGGGGCTGCTATGGCAGGGACATTGCCTTTGTACATGGGGTGCCTGCTTGACCCACTGACCTACTGGGCGCCCCTGTAAGAAGTATTGTTGATGCTTATATGGCTGTATAGATGCCTGCAATAACGTGAGATATATGATATTTCTGACTTTCTTTTTCACAGCAAAACCCGGCAAAATATCATGTCTCCTGAAAAACAGAAATCAAGAATTGGAAGTTTCACCAGACCTGTTCATCTGCAAATGGGAGCATCAGATTAGTTCTTCATTGAAAATAGAATACATTGTGCTGTGGTGGGTGTCAAAGTTTCTTTCTTTTGTTTAAGAACTAATGGAGGAAAGATTCTTTTTGATTTATGTACTTAATGTAAAACATGTATTTCTTTCAGTGGCTCTTCCCAGAGCGAGATCTGCAGATCATATACAACAACATGCACAGTCAACATTACTCCAGGCTCAAATACAATAAATCTATATGAGATGCTCAATATTACTGTAAGAGCTAAGACTACTGCTTGGCAAGCTGACTCTGACCCTTACCTACTTAACCCAGAGCACATATGTAAGTAGCAAAAATATATATTTCTTAATGATATCTTTGTGTTTTAACATTTTACAGTTCTGCATTTTGATGTGCTGTCATAATCATATTCCCTCAGTGCAAATTATCCGTCCGACGTTAGACGTAACTCCCTCCTCTGACGATCTGTTGGTCAAATGGAAGCGGTCACTTTTTACAAGTGAGTGTCACTGTCAAGTCAATTACAGCAAGGTACGTCCCTCATCATAAGCTACCCATATTAAAATATTGGCTTCATTTTTAACCTTATACTTTTTCAATACTTTAAACCACAGGTATAATGTGTGTAATGTTATTGGACCCATGTTAGATTTTAGTTCCTTGTAGGGCTGCAACTATCGATTATTTTCATAGTCAACTAATCATTTAATCGAAAAATGTGTTAAAATGTTGAAAAATGTCAGTCTGTCTCGCCCAAACCCCAAAATGATGTCATCTAATGTCTTGTTTCGTACTCAAGCTAAAAGGGGTTTAGTTCACCGTCATGGGAGAGTGTGTAAAGCTGCCAATATTTGAACGTAAGAAGCTGCAATAAGAGTATTTTGGGGTACTTTAGTACTTTTTTTTTAGCCTTTAATTGACAGGACAGACAGGTGTGAGGGGGAGAGAGAGGGGGAGTGACATGCAGGAGATGGCCACAGGCTGGAGTCGAACCCAGGCCCCTGCGGCAACAGCTAAGCCACCGACGCCCCACTTTAGTACTTTTCTATGAAAAATGACTCAAACCGATTAGTCGACTACTAAAATAGTCATCGATTATTTTAATAGTCGATTAGTCATCGATTAGTCGACTAATCGTTGCAGCCCTAGTTCCTTGTATAATTTGTCATCTCCAATCATACTAATTTGGTTCGTTTATTTTTATATGACTCGAGTCAGACTCATTTGAGGACTTGAGACTTGCTTGCCTAACACTGATAAAACACCCAACATCAACTCGGAGTACGGACAGATGGCTTCATCCGTGTCTGTATACATATCTAACATTGAGCATAAATGAGCCTTGAGACTGCTACTATAATGCTGCGTTCATGTGATATTGAGAGAACTGGAAGGACAGGAAAAAGTCGGCTTGAAATAGTTTTTTTAAAGGAAAGAAAATCTGGTTTTAATCCGACTCATTTTGGCATTCGCACACAGCCCTGTCTTCAACAGCAAATACAATTTGTCAGAAACATAAGAGTGGCCAGATATTACATTTGCTGTCAATATAATGACAAGATGTTGTAATTAACATATCAAGCACTCGCTAAAATGGTAACATGAACTTGTCAGTAAAATTCTCAATAACAACTAATGTCTTCAATCAAAAAATGCCCAATACAATATCTGTTTGTGGTGTCTACAGTATTGTTTAAGCACTCACAGCCCCTATCGACCTCGACCACCTCCCTATTACTTCAGATGGTACAAAACTACACTACCTCTGGCAGAACACCACTCTTTGTTCAGCTTTATGGCTCCCAGTGGCAATTAAAAAGTACAGCTGTTTTTGATTCTGCCTCTGTTTTTCTTTTTATTTCGTTTGTGTTCCCCTTCGTGACTGATCGAAGCCATTTCTGTTTGCCTCTCTGTTCCAGGCTGTCAGTGGAAGAACTCCAGAGGTTAGAAATAGATTTTTACTTGACATTTCTCTTCACCTAAACAAAGCTGTGTCTGTTTAAAATCTCCTTTATTAATATTTAATGGTTTCAACTTTGGATCTTCTGTTTCTAACCAAAATCTTTCTGTTTTTCCCAGTCGGTGATGATCAATAAGACTGTCGAGAAGCACAGCAGTGGGACAGTGACGATTACAAAAGTGGAATCCTGCAGTAACTACACATTTTCAGTCCGCTGTGCTTTACCTAAGGCTCCCTGGAGTGACTGGAGTAAGGAGAAGACAGTCCTGACCAAACTGAACAGTAAGAACAATCTATGGAAATAATCTGAATTTAATATGGGTCATGTAATCAGCATATTTTATTTGGATAGTCTGAATTAGATCTTTTTCTGAATGTATCATTTTCTGATTAGGACGGTTGGCTCTGTGCGTTGTCATGGATGTATTGTACACAAGACATCTTGCCAACTGTTTGCAAGGTGGAGGTAGAGATGCATGCTCTAAAGAAAAGTTCACATTCCTGGTTGGAAGAAGAAACACTCCTAAAATTAAACATAATGATAGACTTGGATATCAACAGGCTTTTGGATATGCACAAAATAGCAGTGCAGACCTTTTCAGGAAAGTGGTTAAAGGAATAAAAGAGGGAGGCAGTGCTTGCATGGTTGAACAAGTCTACCACCAGTGGAATACTACTTTGATGCAAAGAAGCAAAATAGCACAAGAGGCTCCAGCTGTTCCACTATTTGGTATTTTGACTTGATAACCAACATGTTGGGGCATGTACATGCATCGTTTTAGAGCAGTGGTTCCCAACTGGTCCAGCCACGGGGACCAGATTTGTTCATAGTCAATAGTTTAAAGCCCACTCAGTTTAAAACATTTAGCGTCATACTTGCGTTTGGCCATGTTGTAAAGCTTGTTTGTTGTCTCTGTTAATGGCCGTCTGTTATTCACTCACTCTACAGCAGGAGATGGCACTTCACAATAAAAGCTCTGTGCCGGATATTCACTGTGCTTCAAAATAAAGTGTGTGTTTTTCACAAACATTTGCGAGTCACCAGTTGGGAACAGTTGGGAACCACTGCTTAAGAGCTTTGAGTTGCTAATAATATCTCAGTTGTCTTAGATCCTAATTAGGGTTGGGTACCGAAAGTCGGTGCTTATATGTAACCGGTACCTATACAACCGATACCTACCGGACCGAAACAAAACGCACATTACAGTGCCTCCTTTCGGTGCTTTTTTTGAGTGCTATGTCTCCCTCTATTGGACATTACACGTAACAGAATCATTCATTGGTTCATTCGTTCATTTGTTGAGTGTATATTATTTTTTAAAGGCACGCTAAGCACTGTTGGCGTCACTTCTGTTTATGTTCAACAATGTTATCAAACACAACGGAGCTAGCCCCCCCCCCCCCCCATCCTCCGTGAGTTACCCTGGATTTACACACCTGTTCAAGTGCACCCCACATGAAAATTCCCCCATTATCTACTCACCCTCATGCCGATGGAGGATCAAGTGAAGTTTTAGAGTCCTCACAACACTTGCAGAGATCCCAGGGGAGAGGAGGTAGCAACAACACTCCACCTAATGCCCCAGATTCAAACGTCCAAAAACACATAATTGAAACCACAACATATGTCCATACTGCTCGTCCGTAGTGATCCAAGTGTCCTGAAACCCCGACATAAAAAGTTGTTTGGAAAAACGTCATTTGAACTCTGTTTTTAGCCTCTTTGTTGCCTGTAGCTCTAACTGCCTCTCTGGGCACCGTGTTCACGTGTGTGCGCTTGCGCGACACCGTGAGACATGGGCATCGCGTTCCTGTGTGTGAGCTTGCTTTCGCTGGTCTCGGGCTGGCTGGTTGGTACAGCCTGGACCCAAATGTTTGTGTTGCCACTTGCGGAGCCTGGGCTGCCTACAGAGACCGGACTTTAATAGAGTTAATATTATTGTAATGTTAATTTGTTAAGTGTTTTTTATTATATCTTAAAACTGTTAATAGAGTTCATATACTTATTTATTTCTAGGTAGCCTATTTCTAATTTACCTCAGCAATAAATAAATAAAAACATTGTTTTTATTATAATTTAAAACTGTTATACGAAATACTCACACACTTCTGAAAGGTGGCCCATTTGTGCCACTTTTCAACCTCCATAAAAAACTCATATTTTGAGGTATCAGTTCAGGATCCGTTTAGGCACTGGTACCGTTTTAAAAGTATCGGTTCGGCACCGGTATCGGAAAAAAAACAGACAATACCCAACCCTAATCCTAACTGGACCCATTGTATATGCATCTATGTTTACCTTTGGACCAAATATGCAGATTTTTGAAGAACTGGATTCATCGTCCGGATAATTTTAGTGTGATTTGCAGACATTTGGAGATGTCTGTCATTAAGGAAAGCTAGCTGCCACTATGGTACCAGCTAATTGGGATCCTAATAAGATGAGTAAAATACTTTTTTGTGCTGAAACTCAAAAAAATTCAAATAAACAGATACAAAGTCTAAAGTCATTAGTTAATTATGAATATGCACTGTGATGTGCAAATAAACTAAACTAGACACAGGCCTTGTGAGGACTTATTATTACTGAAGAAAACAAAGCATAATGTTCTGCTGTTTTACTGCGCTGTCTTGTGCAAACATTTCACTTGAATTTTCATTAATATTTAAGTGAAACTAACAATGGTTGACAAATGAATGATATCCCTGTGCATATACTGTGATTCGAAGCTAGCTAATAACAGATTTGGCAGAGAATGATGGTTTGTGCTGTTGATGCAATACGTGCATCTAGTTCACCGGTTTACAAATCAACATTAGTTTTATTTTGAATAAACAAACCAAAAATATTTATTTGCCAACTTGTGTAGAAATGCAAAAAGTTGAAATTTAGAAACATTATTGCGGCTCTAAAAGAGAATACAGACACACTGACATACCTGAGCTGCAGGTTGGGACATGAATGTGAATATCGTTAGAAACACCAGCTACAAAGAAAAATGTTAACACACAGTACAAACAGACAGCTGTGTTAAAATGACTCCAGAGAGCTGATAATGGCCTGGTGACTCATTGTTTATCAGAGTTGATGATTGATAGTTCACAAGAATGGACATGCAACTCAGTGCAGCGCTACTTGTATTCTTGGCAGATCACTGGAAAACGAAACAAATGGCAGATTGCACTACCATTCCCACCATCGCAGCTGTAACCATGAGCTGTGTCCATGGCTCTGCAGCAGATGAGTGTGCCTTTCTGTGTGTGTGTGTGTGTGTGTGTGTGTGTGTGTGTGTTTTGGTGTCATGTTTGATGCCACAGCCAGCCAGGGAACGGGTCAGTAAACGGGAGCAGCATAGAGGCTTGAAAAGACTTTACGGTGGTTACTTCTTTTTATACCTCTCTCTCCGTATTCAGTCTTTCTTTCAAACTTGGTGTACTTGGATCAATGTTTTAGCGCTGCTTGGGTGGAGACAGATGGTTTCCATCAATACCGATCAGAGCCGGGGCCGATAAATACCCATGACTACTGCAGAGTCATTCGACCTTGGTGTGAATGCCAATTGTGACCTCTCCCATTACATTAAAAGGTGGATGTTAGCAGGTGTTGGTGGGTTTTTTTGTGCAGTGGAAAGGGGCTCAATTTACTTATTGACTTATATCGTTGACAATACAAGTAAAATAAATACATCATGAATAAATTTATTGTTATCACTAAAACACATTTCACGTTGCCATCTGATACTCCACCCCCAGCAGGTAATGCGAAAACAGTACAATGGAGTTTTGGCTGCACCCGTCAGATGTGCAGAACACACACGTGCTGCTGATGAAAAGATGTAAAGTGAACTGCGGCCTGACACAAACTACCTCGCCAAAAATGAGGGTCTCAGAAAAGAAAAGCGTGAGAAGCCAGGCAGACCGGCAAATAAAACCTGTAATTTTATAGCTAGTGTGAAGATAATGATATCATGTGAAACTAGATGACAGAAGGCATCCATTGGTGCCAGTCATGTCATGTTATCTCATTGGGAGGGGGCTAAATAACGCTCCAAAGTTAGGCTAAATTTGGTGAGGGAAAGTGGCATTGCTGTTTTCCAAATTAGTGTATTTGAATATTTCTGCACACTAGGTCCCTAAACAGTCTTGGACTTGTATAAATTGGATATGAATGGAAAACTTAGACTTATGTGGATTCAGTGAGACCAATTGTGGTCATGTGCGACAATGTTAGTCCCCATAGTAAAGATTTCATTGTAGTAAGACCATTTGAAATAATCAGTGTTGGTGTTACTGCTAAGTGTGGGTGTGTAGTGATGGAGTGGGTGTGGATTATGAGCCCAAAGTGGAAAGATTTGTCCTCATGTCTATAATTTCTAATGACTGGCCTGACTCTAGGTGTGAACAGCAGTCCTGTTCTGTCTTTATTTGGCTTTAGGTCAGTTAACTGTTATCATATTGATGTATGCTCATATTTGTGTATGTGTATTCCAGTGCTATTGTTTTGAATATATTCTAACCCTTCACAGAGCGTGATGTCAAGCTGCACCTGTGGAGGAAAGTAGCTGAACCGCAGGAAAATGGAGTTAGAAGAGTTCATGTCATGTGGAAGGTAAGGAAGCCTCTCAGTTGAAAAATGTTGTTTTGAAAAATTCATTTAATTGATTTCCAAACTCTTAAAGGCGAAGTGTGTAAGAGTTAGAGATTTAGTGGCGTCTAGCAGTGAGGATTGCAGATTGCAACCAGCTGAAACTTCTCCCAGATAGAATTCCTTCAGTGTTTAATATTCAAGAGCATTTTAGCCAATTATCCACAAAGATCTCCTCCTCTCCCAAACAAACAGACTAAATCAGTCTTTATCTGCCACTGCTTCTTGCAGATGGGCTTATAACTACGGTGGCTGATGTGTAAACATGAATAGCCCCATCTTGAGTCAGTGTTTGGATTGTCCATTCTGGGCTACTGTAGAAACATAGTGGTGAATATGGCTATCTCCATAAACAAGGACCCGATCCCTATGTAGATGTAAATGTCTCATTCTAAGGTAATAAAATCACAATGACTCTTATTTTCTGGTGATTATACACTAAACCTAACACTTTGGGTTGTCCGTTCGTCCGTCTGTCCGTCCCATTCTCATGAAAGCAATATCTCAAGAACACTTTGAAGGAATGTCTCCAAATTTGGCACAAACGTTCACCTGGACTCAGCGATGAGGTGGTTAGAAGGTCAATGTGATCTTGTATCTGTCTCATTCTCGTTGATGCGATATCTTCAAAACACCTTGAGGGAAGTTCTTCGAATTTGACACACACGTTTGGACTGAAGAATAATCTGATTACAATTTGGTGGTTGAAAGTCAAAGGTCAAGGTCAGTGTGACCTCGCAAAACATGTTTTTGGCCATAACTCAAGAATTCTTATACAAATTATGAAAAAAACTTCACACAAATGTCTAATGGGATATAATGATGACATGATGACATTTTATATCCAAAAGGTCAAAGGTCACTTTAATAGTGACATCATAATGTTCAGCATAAAACACTTTCCTTGCCATTTTTCATCATCATAACTCAGGAACAGAAGGTGAGACATTTGGTCAGATACTGAATTGGTGACTCTAATCTTGGGTGTCCACCTTGAAACTGTGTTGATTGTATAGAACCTCTGTGCTGCTGAGGGTAAGATGTGTGTGAAGCATTCATGTTTTCACAGACATGGATATAAACTATAAGAGAAACTTGACTGGTGCGCGTAGACATACAGCCTTGGTGGGGTAATTCTAGTTATATTCCATTCCTGCCAATATATCCCCCTAAATCCTACACACTGGACCTTTAATTCAACTTTTCAACCGATATTTTCTCAGAGACTTTCTCCTTACGTTACTTGTTGATCTAAAGTGCTTCAAACTGTCTACGCAGGAGATTCCTTCTACATGCGAAGAGACATTTACCTACGTTATCAAACAGACTCCCTATAAGGAACAAAAGATGGGAGTCAACCAATGTGGCAGATCGCCTTGTGATGTTTATGTGAACCAAGATGCACACAGAATAAGTCTCAACCTCTTCAATAAAGATGCCCTGTTCGTGGAGGAGTCTGTTTATGTTCCAGCCATTGGAGAGAGTGAGTTTTAATGCTATTGATTTTGCTGTTTTAATGAGTAACCACAAATTATAGATCACACTGCTTCATGTTAATGGAACAGTGCTTTGCTCTGATGCATGATAGTGTTTTTATATCATTTTCGCTTCCTTTCACTCGATCTCATTTGGCAGGCCTCCCTCAAGTTACCGACATCCAGACGTCAACGTACGGAGGCGTTATTCTGGTCAGCTGGGAAGCTCTTACTCATCCTGTCAGTGGTTACATGATCGATTGGACCCATGATGGAAATCAATATCATTGGGAGGAGAGCAAATATACGAACACAACACTCTCTGGTAGGTTAGAGAACATGTTGATGGACAACAAACAGACTCCTTATGGGTGTTAATCCATGAAATGAGCTCTTGGGATGAGTCATCATCAAACTCATGCAGATTTATGGGAAATGACTAAACCTGTTTCAGACCAATTTGTTTCTTATCTTTAATCATCTGGGTGTGGCAAAAAGTGGATATGCTCGTGGAAACTTTAAAAGTTGCTCTGTATTGCTTCTTAAGAATGGAGTTTTCAAGAAATGTGATTAATCTCTCACAGAGATGGGATATGCTACAGGGCTGCTCTGTCAGAACTGCTTTAATCTCTTTAATTGAACAAACCCTCTCTACCTTTTTCAACATCCGACTGGGGGGGATGCTGTGACAATCCAACACTCATACCCACTTTATATTGTGACTGGCCAGCTGTATGGCAGTGAGAGACGAGCCAGGGCTCTACTTCTTTCTCTAGCTCTGTTTTTGATGTCTCCATAGCAGCAACAGCTCTGGCCAGAGGCACTATGTTTTTGGGTTGTCCATCCATCTGTCCCATTCTCATGAACTCAATATCCCAAGAACCTAATGAGGGAATTTCCTTAATTTTGGCACAGACCTTCCGTAACGCTCATGGATGAACTGATTAGATTTTGGTGGTCAGATTTCAAAGGCCAAGGCTTCTCATTCTCATAAATGCAATATCTCAGATATCTCAAATTTGGCTCAAACATCTACTTGGAGGATGAACCATACACTGAGTCAGTAGACATCATCCTCTGAGGAACATGAATGTCATATTCATTTTTGAGACATTTCGGTATGGAGCAAGTGGTGGAGTGCCCGACCAGCTGACATTGCCATCCCTAAAGCTACACATCTGGCTAAACAGCTAAACAGGTCTAGTAGTATTTAAATCTATGGCTTTAATGTGTTTTAACAATCACTTGCCACTTCTTACTGTCATAGATTTTCAGAGCGGTCTTTTCTTCCTTGCAGACCTTCTGGATAATGTGCCATACAATATAACAGTAACTCCCCTCTTTGATGACAAGACAGGTCATGCTACACAAGCCCTTCAGATCTGCTCCAGTGTAGGAGGTATGTCATTTAGTTGTTTTTTTAGGATTCTGAAAATGTATTTTCATGTTTAACCAGTCTGATCTTAAAAAACGTGGTCCCCACAGATCCAGGAAATGTTACTATGAATGTTACGGCCTACGATAAAAGTGCCTTTGTGAGCTGGAGTGTGACGTCTCAGGAGATCTGCAGCGGTGTCATTGTCAACTACACTGTTTTCTACAGTACACAGAAAGGACCACAGCTCAGTAAGTCCACCGCAGACTTGTCTGAAGGTTGCATATGAATAAAAATACACTTATTTCCTCTTCTCTGATGACGTTTCTGTCATGTCATGGTCTTCTAGATGTTACTGTAGACGGCACAAAGCAGGACATCTTTTTGAAAGATCTGAATCCAGACACCCGATACACCATCTATGTCACGGCCACAGCTCTTACTGGAACTACTAACAGCAGTGAGACACACTTTAAAACCCAAAAGTTTGGTGAGTAGACACACATTATAGCTCTAGTTCTCACAGCACAACTGCAGCCATCTAACAGGAATCTTTCGGAAATTGGCAGGGTGACAAGGTTAAAAGACCTGCACTCATGGGGTACAATGTACAACCATTCTGTTACACATAGGTGTCCCCTTACGCTGACTGTATGAAATTAACACCCAGACACACCAAACTGACATAAAAAACTAGTTGCAACGAAGGGTGCCTGTTGACTCATGTTGCCTGTGTCTTGCCAAAGACTTGGCGCCATTCAAAAGTGAAGACTGACTGGAAGGATTCAAGGCTAGTTAGCCAGTTAGCACATTAACAACACAACCAAATGTTGAAAGAGCAAAGGATTTTTACAGTGCACCATTTCTGCTAAAGAGCTCAATGGCTAAAGAAGTAACCTCACTTTATTTAATGAGATTGTTTCTATCTCATGCCCTCTTGACTTCAGCCATTTGTTTACTTTCCTCACTTCTGTTTCTCTTCTTGTGCGCTGAGCCGAACTGCCAATCAGAGTGATTTCACTCACCAGCGGGCTCCACAGGCTCCCACACTAATTCAACATCCTGAATTGGATATAAAAGGCTTACAAGGACCGATTGTAGACTGTAAAAGTAATGGACGTAGCTACCATGATGTCACCCGTTGGTTTGTGGACTTCTGTTTTGAAGTCTCAAATTCGGCCATCATAGGTTGTTTTTTTTTTTTTTTTTTGGAGCTAGAAGTGACCATATTTGGGTGAGAGGCTGGCGCTGTGGAGAAGCGAGGGGTGGATCTGATTGAAAAGCCAAGGACACTAATGGCCAGACAGCCTGCCCTTAATTATGTGTAACTTTAAGCCTTAATAAAATGTAAACGGGTTAGTTGTATAAAAATTCAGCACCGGACAGTTGTCATGAAGGGGAATATTATCTTTTTTTATTTTTGCTGTGAAGTTGGGCATTTTAACGTGGGGGATCTATGGGGACTGACTCACTTTTGGAGCCAGCCTCAAGTGGCTGCAGTTTTTGGTTCCCGTGCTGGCTTTTTCAGCCATGGAGGTTGCAGCCAGCTGACCGGTGCCAACGGTGCAGGACACACTGCAAAAAACTAGAAAGACAGACGCTCACCAACGGCCCGGCATTGTTCAACGGCTGACTATCAGCTTTGTGTGACAGGATTCTCGGAACTGAACCTACCTGCTGTGGCACCAACGCAACATGGAACAAGGAAAGTGTTGCAAGCCTGAACATGCCCATGAACAACAACGCTCCACCGTCAGACAAAACTGTCCTGTCGAATGAAATAATGGAGAAATCAAAACCTAATTTTATTTATATAGCACATTTCATACAAAGTAATCTCCATGTGCTTTTACATACAACATGTGTGAATAAATCTCAAGGCAATTGAATCGAACGCAACTGGACTTAGTTTTTGTCTTAGAAGACGTTTCACCTCTTATCCAAGAGGCTTCATCAGTTCATGCTTGTCTGACTAGGCTGGAACTAGTCTGACAAACTGGTGTGGAAAAAACCCAGGTATTTAACCTCTGAGGAGGTCATCACAAGGCCAATGATGTCATTGGTTCGTTAATGCTCCAATGGTGTGTCGACCATTGTTTTTAGAGTTTAAGCTGTTAAATCTCCTGGGCAAGGATGAAAGGACAGCATTATAGGTGGGGTATAGGTGGTGTCGCAGACCTCCTCCTCTATTGAGAGTCCAGTTGCGTTCGATTCAATTGCCTTGAGATAACTATGACCTGGATAAATGAGAATATCCACAGGCATGTGTGTATACAAACAAGTCTTGAGACAAATTCATCCCCAGCCCACCCATCCATACTGTCATACCCAATCACACATCCACAAAAATAAACACTAGAGAAATTTAGACATGATGGCGTCTCTTCTGCCCACCATGACGAGATCAAAGATTCTGGCCAGGGAAGTGTTCAAATGCATCCATGTGCAGGAGTGGGTTGTTGTGGCAAGTCTGGGAGAGCCTTGGTATTGGTGGTGTTACCTTGGTTAAGAAACAACTCATAACATTTCTTCATACTCTGGAGTCCAAGCCATAAATTTTTCCATGTTGTTGATTTTGGCAGTTGGTGTTGGCAGTGATGGCCAAGAAAGATGCGCCACTGTTATTTTCCACTGACAAAATGAGGGAAGTGTTAAGGAACCAAAATAAACCGGAGGTCCCAGTGCTGTGAAATGAGAGCAGGATAAAGGACAGCATCATTATAGAGATGAACCCTGAGTGAAATTAAACTAATGCTTTTATTTCCAAGTATTTGTTTGGGGTTGTGACATTACAAATGACAACTCCGTGTCATAGTAGCAGCTGCATGTGCTTCGAGATCCCAACCACTACTATCATTACTCACATTGCTCACTAAAACGTCTTGAGTAACTATGAAGTCATGACCTCCTTGCATTGTTTCATAGCTATGATTAACGCAGAACATCATTAATAATCAGTAATTTCTCATCAGTAATTGGAAAATGTTTCTAGCAGTGAGTCATTGTTCGTGCTTACTACAAATCCATTCTGTTTTTTTGGCAGGTCCGGGGCTCATTGCAGCAGTCAGTGTGTGCGGCAGCATCATTATACTTCTGGTGCTGTCACTTGGATTGTACTGTGCTGTTCAGTAAGTGTCAGTCTTTTATCAGCACTGATGATGTGGTGTGGATTGATTTCAAATGATGACACTTAACTGGAGACATTTCCATGTCAGCAGTAATGTGTAAATGTTTTCATACAGGGCATAATCTTTATATTCATGACCATAACATGTTAAAAAATTGCCCCAAATGATGCTTATAATCTGCTTTGTAGGTGGGAGAAGTTCAGGGAGAAGCCGGTGCCAGACCCTGGCCGCAGTTCTGTGGCTTTGTTGCTATCGCCAAGTCATCAAGAGGTGAATTCAGTGAGGAATCAATTACATCATTTTAAGTGCCTGAGGGGATGATTAAATTCAATTCTCGGTTGTTTGTGGTCAGGGAAGAAAATATGAAGAATGTGTTGCTATATTTTAGGTGATAGCT
This sequence comes from Epinephelus moara, assembly GCF_006386435.1. Taxonomy (NCBI): domain Eukaryota; kingdom Metazoa; phylum Chordata; class Actinopteri; order Perciformes; family Serranidae; genus Epinephelus; species Epinephelus moara. The sequence goes on from NC_065517.1 coordinate 21,113,314, forward strand.
GTGAAAAAGTATAAACAAATCGTAGTGGTTTGTATCCATGACTCACTGGGCTTCAGCCCCCTCAGAAGATTTTGACCAGACACCAAAAACAGTGACGTCACAACAACATTTTTTGCAGTGTATTAAGTCTAATGCTCAGTTATACTGTCTGTAAATTATATCTTAATAATGAGTTGATAAAAAATATAATAATAATAATCTGATAAATTATGATGGACTTAAAGTATTTCACTATTTTCTGACATTTTATGAAAAACAAAATCATTTATTTGAGGAAAATAATCAGCATATTAACCCATAATAACTGGTAGTTGCTTCTTTAAATTGTGTTTCTCAACATGAGGATGCCAGTGGTTCCCAACCGATGGGTCGCGGTCTAAAAGTAGGTGGTTGGTCCATTCTGCATGGACCACAAGTGACTCGCAAACGTGTCAACTTTGAAAAAAAAACTTTATATTGAAGTACAGGGAATTTCTGGGGCAGAGCTTTTATTTTGAAGAGCCGTTTCCTGCTGTAGAGTGAGAGACTAAAGGACAGCTACTTGACAGAGACAGCAAACTAGCTCAACGGCATGGCCAATGAAAGTTTGACGCTGAATATATTAAACTGTGTGGCCCTTAAACTAATGATTCAGGAGAAATCTGGAGCCTGTGAATGGACCAATTGGGAACCACTGCTCTATGCAATTCCAGGAGAACAAGTCAGGTTGGCCTTGAAGGAATACTTTACCCGCAAAATGACCATCTGTATATCGAGTATGTTGAACTGAAGAGGAAAACTTTGTTTTTCTTGTATGCCTCCACGTTGAATGAAGAATCCAAAAAGGTGAACAGTGACTGCGTTTAAGACAATCAATACTATATTAAAACATTTGTTAATAAACTCTCACACAACTAGTACAGTATAACCCAAGTCTCATTTACCCAAATAAATGAATAAAATAAAATAGAAAAATAAAAAAAGAATATACAAAATAGAAAAAAGAATATAGAAAATATAATAAAACTCATGATAAATCACATGCCGTCATATTTCAAACCTATTCATCACAAACAATCTAATCTAAGTGTCATGATTCTGTAACTAAGATTTTACCTCCTGAATAATCGACTATCTGCATGTGTGTCTTTGTGGCATGTGTGGATCTGTCCGCAGGGAATATACACCTTCCCGCCATTCAGCAATCCACCCGAAAGCGTCTGTGACAAGGTCTACACAGAGGAACCTCAGACAATAGCCACCTCTCCACAAGCCACAGGCAGTAATGAAACCCCAGCCAGTGTCCAGACAGAGGAATACGTCGACCCAGCCATGGTTCCAGTGCTGCACATACAGAATAAAGACCCAGTCGAGGCTGTGGAGACACAACACTTATCCTTTCCTGATGATTCCACCGCACTGCTTCCTTCAGAGACCTCCCCGGTCAGCCCGTATCGAAGCCAGACTCCTGTGCACAGTCCTACCAGTAAAGAATTGAAGCAAGTTACACCGAAACAACCAGAGAAGACGATGCCGATGACGGTTTATGTCACTTTGAACATGTTTGAACAAGGCCAGGTCAGGTGAGGAAAATGGAAAGACAAAACAATGAAAACATTCCAAGATTCAAGAAAAATGAATCAGCTCTGTGGAAACCAGGTGTCATTAACGTTGCCAAAGACTTGCATGATTGTGTGTGGCATTATCCTGCCTGGCACTGTTTCCACTGCGGGGTGAAAGCAGAAGATTGTAATCTTGTATCAGACTTCCTAACCCAGGTCATAAAATGTAATGTTATGTGTAAATAAAAGTACATTGTGCTAATGCTACTGCAAACGTGATATTTATAGCTAAACAATGTGTGTAGTAACTGCTTTGCTGAGTCTGCTTGATGTCTTCTGCAGAGCTAATTATATGGAGATAAGTGTATATCCCTCCAGCAACAGTTTTTGGTCTCAGTTGATGCATCTACACCATAATGTGTTCAGAACTCTGAAAAGAAACTGAAACTGGGGCCTAAACTATGCAGCAGAGGTTGAAATCATAAAACAAATATGTGGATGTACAGACTGTATTATATTAAACCATAAAGCACAGGTTTGTCCAGTGATAGCAGCACTGAGATTTTTTATATTATGTTGTAAATACCACAATATTAGCTGTGTAATATAATAAGCTTCCCATGTGTTTCCTATTATCAGTCACATCTGCTCCTTGTAAAACAATATTTAACTGCTCACATGACACCAGAAACCTGACTGCAATTCTTCCTGTATGACTTGGCGTCCGATTTAACAGTGACCTATACATATAAGCTGCTTAATAGTGTCACATTTATTGTTTGTCAGCAGATTTTAAATGTCTGAGATAGCTTTGTCCTTTGTCCAAACTGATGCATTATTTATTACATTTGTTAAATGGTTCAAACTTTATTAACTATCAAAGTACGCTGCAATGTTTAGTAAATATTCACCAAGTTAAACAGGTTAAAAACTGGCATTTGTTTTTACTGATCATGTAATAATATCATACATGAGCAGGACTTCTAAAGAGGAACATTACAATGGACAAAAATATTAAATAAATGACATATTTGTGTTTTACAAGCTGTCTTGTTATTTGAGTACAAAATGTGTTGAATGTGCTGCTTGTTATCAGTTCAATAGACAATAAAGTACTCAATTGATGTAAGAGGAGTTATTAAGGAAGGGAAATTTCGATTCAATATGTCAGTTGATTAAATAAAAAAATTAAATTAAATCTCACATAACCAAAATGTGGGAGTGAAGTGTGGAGAGCATTAGAGGAAGAGAAAATTAAAAGGCGGAAGCCATCTGGGGCGCAGTACAACAACCAGGGTCTGACAACAACACAGCTGTGCTCCATTGACTCTGATGCAGTAGTTTCAGATTTCCTTCATTTTCAGGCTGGTTTTGTGTAGGGTTAGCTAGCTAGCTACTGAAGATATAGCCTACTGAATGTATACACATGCTGCTTTTGCTTTTAATGATTATAACAGTGAAACAAAGACCGACCCTGCTGTACAGGAACCAGTGAAGGGAAGCAGGGAAACTTTGCTGATATTCAACCACCTCTGTGTCATCACAGTGTGTTTAGATGAACGTTGTTTGACTTCCAACGGAGGTCCGGTTGCTGGCAGCGGCAGAGGAGCGAAGCCAAACACCGTTCATCTGCACACAATGCGATGCCACACAGCTGGTTCAGTATCAGCAAAGTCTCCCTTTATATTCATTGTCTTGTGTGGCGATCAGCAGTGATGTGGTGGTTCACTTTTACACTGTGATCTGTAGCCTATAGTTCGGCTTTAGCTTCTAACTATCTTTGTCTTTTTAACCTGTTGTTGCTGCTGAGTCAGTTTGACATCCTGGATATATCCTTCAAACACAGACTGCAGACCCCTCTGTCTGCTTCTCTCTGGAATCACTGTTTTGTTCTTCCAAAAATATGATAATATTTCTTCAGGAAGTGCAGTTAGTTACAGAGTGTGCTCCATGCTTACTCCAACAACTTGTCGGACCATCACTAAGGGGCGGGGCTTAGCGAAAGGTCAATTTAGAGTCTCATCCTTTAGTCCTGGGACCCTCAATAAGATCTCAGTAAACCATGTGACAAAATGATACATAGGGTGAAGGCAATGAAAATAAATAATACATTTTTTTGGAGTGGGTTGGGGGCGCCTGCCCAGGGCACTGGAAGTGCTAGGTCTGGCACTGCTGGCAACTTCCCAAAATTTGTGAGATTGGGGACGAGTCCAGAATGAATAAATCTTCAGAGTACAGTTCACAAAAACATAAATCAATGGTCTCATTAGTTTATTTGCAGAGCAGACTTCAGTGGAATAATATCCATGAATGAGCTGCATTGATTTATTTTCGTGTTATACCCTTCCTCGTCTACACCTGCAGGTGGCGGTGTGGCGCCGGATGCCGTCAGAATTACAGATAATACCCAGAAGAAGAAGGCTAGCTAGTTTAGCTCTAGCTAGCTAGCTCGTTTGGTGTTTGAATGACGTTATGCTAGCTAATTGCTAACTAACTGGATTTCAGGAGAACAGACTTTAAAGATAACACCATTCTGGGGATGCTAATCAGCCGTGAGTCACAGTAACCTATGTTTCGTATAATTACCCGCCGGCCCGTCATAAAGTTGACCGGGCTTAAACTTGTTGGATGATTCTCCTGCATTAGTAGCTAAAGGGCCCAGAGTCCGCGGTGCTTGAGTGAACGACAGCCGGGGATCACTGCGGTCTGAGAGGGAGCATCAAGCCACAGGCTAGCTAGGCAAGGCTGTAATTATTATCAACGATTCAAACTTCTGCTCAGCATGTCACACACCGGACCCCCTCCTCGGTGGCGGAATTGTCCCAGAAGAGGACAACCTGTGGCAGGTAAGAAAACAACGGCAGATTAACCACCGGTTTAATATAGGTAGTGCTACTGCTACCAGCTGCTTAACTTAGTGTAGCTTCATGCTGTTTTAACACAACTGGGTGTCTTAACTGAAACATTATGATCCACTTTTTAATTTTCCAAACGTCCTGCTGGCAACAAGCATCACTTTGACATTTTTGTCCATTTTCAGTTACACAAAAATTGCAAGGCTAGTTAGTATCATAACATTGAGACATTGGCTAACAGTGCTGTCTAAATTTACAGCATTTTGTTTAAATTACGCGAAGTTTGGTGTTGACTTGGATGCCGATGTTATTGGAAGAACACAATAAACCAAATTATTTTAGACTATCTTTAAAATGCTGGTACGTTTTCCAACTGTAGCGAGACAAATTTAATTTGCCATATTTTCAAATGGAGTTTGGTGCGACACTGTTCAGGCGCGCTTTGTTTAGCTAACTTTGCACCTGTGACTAACGGACTGTCAAAGACCAGCTGCTCGCACACATCTGTGCTTTTTTCCTAGTTAATAACTGTAATTTAACTCTAAACAAAAGCTGCGTTTGTGGACTTGTTTCGTTCATTTATTTTCCACTAGTAAAAGTACATCAGAGAAGGGCTACAGAGCTGGCTAGCTTCACTGTGGAAGCATCACGTGTCAAAACAAACCGTGGCTGTAGCATGGTTGCGCATGAAGCTGTGTAGAGGTCGATATCCATTAAAGCCCTGTGTGACAACATGTTTACTTGGATTTCACATCACATTTAAAGTTAGCACTTGGGTCTAAAGTTTTATTGTATATCAACCACCATAACGAAGTCAACAAATGCTATTTATGTGCTATTTCACGCTCAATTTAACACAGCCACAGGAGGCACCTCCTCCTTGATTTGTAACAATCCTGTCAGTTTTTTAGGCTTTTACTCGGTATGATCAAGTGTGGTAATCATCAACAACATTTTACAGTATATTAGACTATATTTTGTAGAATTATTAATGAATTAATAATTAAATCATCCTGTATAAGAAGTTAAGCTTTGGGTGAGCCAACCAGAGTCACTGTTTGGCAAGTTACAAGTAAGTCTTTGCACTCAAGTCCCAACTAAAGTCAGTCAGGTCCCCCATCAAGTCCCAAACCAGGAGTTTCACGTCCCAAATTAAGTCCCAAGTCAAGTCCCAGGTCCTGAACTTTGAGTTTCAGGTCCTAAACAAGTCATGATACGCTCCTCAACAATAATGCCATTAAAATGAGAGTTATAATATATAAAAGGTACAAAAATCATGAATACTTTTAGATTTTAGTTGACCACCACATCATTTTTGTACACAAACAAAATTATCTTTGATGTTTATATTTTTCAGATGGTCCCCAGTAAAGTTACATTAGTTTCTTGTGGTTATTTGTGGCAATTCTATTGGATGCCTTTGGATTCATTCAAACAAGATGGGTTGTCTGGGGCATTTTATGTCAGCTTGCTGGGAATGAATAGTATTAATGTTTTCTGATTCAAAAACAGATGAAGGGAAATGAATTGATTTTTGACACACTTTTCAAATAACATTCAACAACAATAACTTTTTAATCTTGGGTTTGGGGGAAAGTATGAAGTATTTTAAAGTGAAAAGGTTTAAGTCCATGTGAAGTCATCGGCCATTGGTGTCTAAGTCCAAGTCAAGTTGCAAGTTTTTGTGAAGTCAAGTCTAAAGTCATCAAATTTGTGACTTGAGTCCAAGTCATGTCATTCAAGTCCACACCTAAGCCAACTAACCAATGCATCAGCCGCCAAGGTCCCTACTCAGAGTACAGAGTGTTACACTGAGGACCTCTAGTTTATTACTTGTACATTACGACTTTGTTTTCCCTCATAGGTAAATTCCTGCCAATGAAAACGATGTTGGGTCCCAGATATGATGACCAAGTTGCAGAGGAGAACAGATTTCATCCGAGCATGCTGTCCAACTACTTAAAAAGTTTAAAAGTAAGTGACTCAGTGAAGACTCAAGTTCTAAGTAACATTTTGAAGTAAAAAAAAAACCATGACTCACTGTGTCATTTTTGTCTCTCCTCAGGTGAAAATGGGTTTGCTTGTGGATTTGACGAACACTACACGCTTTTATGACCGCAACGACATTGAAAAAGAAGGCATAAAATATGTGAAGGTTCAGTGTAAAGGGTACGCGTAAATTCGCTGTCATGTGTTAAGTAATTGTGGTGCAGTTTATTCGGTGGTGATGTACTAAGACCAGTGCTATTGTCTTTGTTTAGCCACGGAGAATGCCCTTCGAAAGACACGACCGCAATGTTCATCAGGCTCTGTGAACACTATGTCGAGAAGAATCCCGCAGAATTGATAGGTAAGCACAGCTCAACATTTACAGCATATCAGTAACAGGTTATGTGCGTCTTGCAGATGATTTGTATTTTCTGCACAAGTCTGAGATGTTTATCTGACTGTGAATATGATGTGGTATCGAAAGCTTAAATACTTTTCAGGAATACTATCAAAACTATTGTTGCTAAATGTATTGTGTGTTTTTTAGGTTATTGAATCTGTGGTACATGAGAGGAAATAATAGCTGTCACTGCCCTAGTTTATTTTAGCGCTGTGTTTACACCTCTTTGAATGGTTTGACCGCAGTTTCTTGTGAGTCAGTTTTTTAATATTTGGAAATGATGAGTTTTGCCCCTACGTCTATCTCCATTTTTAACTCTTAAAGATATCAGTGTGGCTGAAATCCATGAATTGCTCGTAGAAGAATATGAAGATATACAAAAGTAGAATCTCAATGAGTGCAAAAAAGCCAGTGCTGTAAATGAGTTTGCACTTTATAATTTCCACAGACTGTTGGAACAGCTTTGCCTCAACAGTAACTCAGTTAGATTTTGTTTTTATGTTTTTTTTAATCACCCCCACAGTTTTCTCTCCTTAGACATTCAAGCTTCCATTTATCCCACTCAGTATGAATCTTAATGCTAGAGGAACATTTAAAAAACCTTGAATCTTAAGTACGAGCACCTGAAACACTTCTGCCTTATTTCTAAAATAATTACCATGGCTCTCTTATTTTGCAGTAATGACCAAAATTATACTGCACTCTTTATACATTTCTGAATAACTTATTATGGAGTTATAATATACCTACACGTAGCCTAAAGTGTGCTGGCATACTCTGTAGCTTAGTTCACAGTTGTAGTTTATTATTTTGCACAATTAAAACACAAAGGCAAGAAAAATGAATAATGAAATACAGTGCAGGGTGAGGCAAATAACTCAGAGGGCTCATTTAAAGCCTCCACCTTATAAGATTTTCACAAAGTTATTAAGAATTTAAAACTAGGGAAAGATAAAGAGCAATACACTAAATTGTACAAGTGATTTACAAGTCAGACATTTAAGAGGATGAAGATCTGATGATTTACGAGTTAAGTATGAAAGTAAACGTGAATTAGCCGTAAAATAAGTCGTGATCTTCTCGGGAATATTCCCTTCACTTAGAAGTATTTTGTAAATAAAAACACATACTTGAAAATATTAATGTCATAACAGTGACCATATATTTTTAATAATATTTTTTGCTGTGGTTGCTGTGTGGTATCCTTCAATTTCTGGCAACTGTATTCCCTTTTTAAAAGGACCTTTTTTTGACTTCTTAAATAGTAAAGGTTATTTTTTTCATCTGAAGTAGCTGAGGTTCACTAAGACAGGCTTGTAAAGAAATGTCTGTCTTTATAGCCATTTTTCCTTATGGGCTGTAATAGCTAACATCATCCTGCAACTAGTAGTTGTTAACAGAACTGTTTTTCCTCATTGGCTCCACATGTTGCACTCAGTCATGAGCTAATGTGCTTGCTTGGCTTCTGTGACACATGGTTTAACACCCAGTTATTATGCATGTAAACTGTGTCTTCTACATACTACATTTACTTTTTGTGTGAAAGCTCATTTTTGTGCTGAGGAATCTACAAAAATGCTATTAAATGGACTTTTAATTATGATTTATTTTATTAAACAATTACAGAGTGCAAGTCTAAACTGAACTACTAGTTGCAGTACCTCATTTGTCCAGCAGAGTGCAGCCTTACTCTAAAATTGACTGCTGCAAATGGTCGAGAGGTTACATGTTTTATTAAAAAATGTTTTTTCTCCCTTCCACTTTGCATGATTTATATTCATAGAGTCCCACTCTTTAACATCAGGCAGCTTCCAAGTACAACTACTCCTCTGCCGATGGTCACAGAGTAGCTCCATGTAGTAGCTGGAGGTTAATTGGCCCTCCCAGGGTTTGCTCACATGTCACGTTGAAGTTGTACATTTCCATGAGTGCATGGCTCTCACACCAACCTCCTTAAAAAACAAAACAGTGTCGTGCAAGTCACTATGTTGTTGGTTTTATAAGTGTGGGAGTTTCACATGAGAAACAACACTCCTCTCCCAGTGAACACTGTGTAGGTGATTTTGAGGTGAAAGGACACCAGTAGACAATAAACCCTGACTAAATGCACTTTGGTTCAGAAGGGAAAGTTCTGGAGATGTTTGTATGTGGGCAGGTTTTTGCACTGTTGTTTCAACTGTGTTGTATTTTTAACTTCATGTAAATACTGAAGTTTGGGGTGCGTTTAACATCACTCACTTCATCGTTGTTTATCAGTACGTTAACATGAGTTGGGATGTAATTTATGTAAATGGTGATTGCTCTTCATGAATGTGTAAATAGTTTCCAACACAGCTGCGAGACATCTCTACAAGGTGTACTTTGCAGTGCATTCAAGTCTCATATATCAGCCAAGCAAGGTGTAAGGTTATTTAGAAACCGTGTCACCATTACCTACAGTAGTTGGTCCACAAGAGAGCACTGACAAGATTATTCTCACACATCCTGCTTGAATGTACCTTAAAAAACTTCAAATAGACCTATATCAATATTGTTTAAGTTAAAAATAAAATTTAAAAAAGCACCCTACACTCTTTAAATTCAAGCTTCTGTCTTTCACCAAACTAAGACTTGCTTAACTGCCTTGAGAACTCATAAGCCCCGTTTCCATTGAGCAGTACGCTTCAGTTCAGTTTGGTATGCATTTTTTTAGTTTCCACAATGAAAAGTTGTGGATGGTACCAATGGAACCGTTCCGTACGGTCCCCATTTTTGGTCCCCCCTCTGTTGGGGTACCTAGCACACAGATCTGGAACTAAAAGGTGGAGCTGCGAACACTGCAGTCTGATTGGTCAGCAGAGGACGGTCACTCTGCTCAGGGCTGAGTTGTGGCAGGTTTTGAGGCTCATGTAACTACTGTTCATACTGTGGAGAGTTTTATTAGTAAACTGCAGCTATAAAATAAAGGATGTTTTGCTGCCTCTTGCAGCAGCTGGAGTCTGAGAAAATAAAAAAAACCTTAATTCGTAGGGCTGACTGCCGGCGATTTTTAAGGTGGAACGTTAACTTGTAATGTTACTCAATGCATGAGTTGACTACGTGAATCCATCAACACACCTTAAATTTCACTGTGACAACATTGACCATCACTTTAGTTTTTATATGACATACAGTGGATCTTAAAGCATTTATATACTGTATATTAATTTCGACCAGGACAGCATACATCCCAATCCTCAGTCAGGAAAAAAAGCATTGTGGAGCGTAGTTCCTGTGGGCTCCGGCACCACTAAACACCTGAGCTTGCTTGAGAAGGACTAAATGCACAAATCTGCTATTTTTGAATATACCATGTAGAGAGACTCTCACTGCAGCCTGTTTTATTTTGTTCTGAAAATGTCGGCGTTCAGCCTCATTCTGTGGACTATAATGTAATGAGGAAATACAGTGAGTGTTGGATGCAAGTGACAACACTGAAGAGTTGAGTACTGTTTGGGGTGGAAACACTAGGGTCTAGGTACCATGTCTGAAGGGTTACTTTTGGTTCCACAGGTACCATACTGAAAGTGTTTGGTGGAAACGGGGCTATAGTTAAACACACTTTGTTCAAACTCAATGGAAGTAAGATAAAACTCATCAAAACCGTCTTGGTTAGTCCGCTGTTTCGACGATTACCAACTCTGGTTTGGTCGAAATATACCCTTAATCCACAGAGTTAGATGTGAAAATATTCTGGCTCTTCCGATGTTTCTCCCCGCTCTCTCTCTGCTATTGCTAACCCGCTTTTTGCTAGTCTTGTAACGTTATCCCCACCACTCTCAGTTGCCATCTTTGCATGTTCCATCAGTAGAGACTGACCTCTGGTGGCAAGTGCAATACATTACAACACATCGCCTCAATGCAGCATCTCCATACCAGTTTAACAGAAAGAGGAGCGTCTATATTTTTGATGGTATTGATAATCACGCCATTGGGATTTCTTAATACCCTTGATAGAGCCCAAGCCTCATTGTTATCAGATTCAAACTCTCAAATATCAATATCGATATTGATCTCAGAAATCCAGCAGTGCTTTAAATGATTGTGCTAGTGTCAAATAAAAAAATGAAAATGAGATGTCTGCAGATCTCAATCCCCAAATAATTATATTTAATTACTTAATAATTGTATATTTTGCTGTGACACTGTGCTTAAAGGCAGCCTGATGGATTCTTATCATGGACTCATGGATTTAGAGGATGCACTTTCCCAGTGTTAACAGCAGGGTGCTCTCTTATACCTCGCTCCAGCATCTGATAACCCCGTCAAGCTCTGTTCTAACTGCTGCCTGGCTTGTAAATCAAATTGCTCAAACATCAGAGCAGAATGTGTGAATGTCATCTCAGCGATGTCCTGTCTTTAGCCAGCTGGTGATTAGGCTTTGTTGTCTCTGTGGTACACATGTCCAAATTAGACAGTTGGGCTGGTAAATGCGATTCCCCGTCCTCTGACGTTGGTTCGTTTCATCTTCATTAGCGTTGGCGTTGCTGGGCAAACTTCCTTTGCTGGGGAAATATGAGAGTCTGATGGTTTTATTTTGTGTAGTTTTGAACTCGGCTGTGCACCTGCTTGTTTGTGAAAATGTCACATTTGTTGCTATGTTTATTAGAATGTTTTCTTGAAGTGGTGAACAAATATGACTTAAATCTTCAGGGGGCTTTTTTTGTGCCCTTAGGGAGGCAGATTGCGCTTTACAGGCAATTTACTTCAAAATAAAGAGCTGATTTTTGCTTTTCCTGTGCCCTTTAAACGCACTCTCTACCTGCCTGGATGTTTCATCAATCTGTGGGTGTCTTCTGTGTGTGTGTGGCTGGTTTTTAATGTCGGTATGGAGGAAGGATATCCCCCCTAAGGAGAGAGGGATCTGCTTGGGAGTCTTTCTTGGCTTATGACTTGATACCCTTGCTCAAAACTTGGTCCCAGTACATCTTAAAGATGACTGAGTTTTCGATGTGAGAGGGAAACACATTTGAAAAAACAATTCTAAACCACAGGGTTATTGAAATACTGACTGACACCACGCTTACACGATGCTGCATTAAATTAGATAGAGGAACAGATAGATTGGGAAATGTCTAAGATTTAGACATGGGATTCTTGGTTCTTCACCTCTGTCCTGCCTCTTTTTTCCTCCTGAAGGTGTTCACTGCACGCATGGCTTCAACCGGACAGGCTTTCTGATATGTGCGTACCTGGTGGAGAAGATGGACTGGAGGTAAAGGCCTTCGATCACTCATACTACTGCGAGTGCAGCCTCACAGTCTTCACACACTGTCTCACACGACAACACAAACCATACAACACAGCACCCTCCAAGTGGCTCAGATCATTACTCTGGTTTCAAAGTGTCTCGCCCCTGTCAGTGTCTTTTTAGCTGATAATCCCGTCTTCTCCTGATATTTTCTGTACGTGTGACGGCACGAGAAGTTGCACTGTCGGTTCAAATCAACACAGGCTTCACAAAGAAGCTGGCTGGTTAGCGGTGACCGAGCTCGTCACCCCTCGACAGAGATGTGAAATAATTTACAACAGCTGAGCCGAGGGGGGGGTGAGGATGTGTCTTTAGTCGGAGGTGGAGCAGCAGTCTGGGAAGGCAGAATCCCTGGAAGCTGTCGACATGTAGGCTGGATAAAACCCTCCCACCGCCCACTACTTCCTGTGTAATGAATATTCTGAGAGCATTTGCAGCCCTCGTACAGTATCAAGTGTTGCAAGATTATTTTACTATTAAATGATCAAAACTGGTGCATTTTTTTGAATTGGCTGTTCATTGAAAATAACCTGCCCTGAACATGAAGTGAGATAAGGTAAGGGCTGCAATTTAAGATTATTTTGACTATTGAAAATAAAGACAAATGGCCATAATTATTTCCTACAGCCCAAGGTAATGTCTTTAAAGGGGAAAGTACATCCATTTTCCAAATTCTTACATGTTATTCCTATGGTCTAAGACAGTCCAAAAATACTAGTAAACATGAACAGCTGTCTCCCCAGTTCAAAAACTAGAGTGCCCAAATTCAAATTTTTGATGTCATGAAGTATAAAGTCTGGAGCTACTCCACACACAATGAATTGGGAGACATGTCATAGATGACACCCAGGGTGATGTTCTGAGTACAGGGTGTATCACTGTGACATCAGCCATAACTGTAACGTTTAAAGATGTATAGTTAAACACCGTGGTCTGACCTATCTGACATTAGGCCCATTTCCACTGGAGAAGTTCCTGGTACTATTTGGGGGGCAGGAACTACTACAGGAACGTCCTCTCGCTCAGCCCTCTCAACCGCTGTGTCTCCACTGAGAGGGCGGAGTAGGAGGAAGGTTCCTGTAAAGTTACCGGGCTCTGGATGTGACGTAATCGTTGCGCGACCATTTTGACTGGGGCAACGTAGGGATGTAGTTAGCTGTTAGCTGTTAGCCGTTAGCGGTGTCTGTATTAACTCAATAACTCAATAAACGGTCCGTGAAAAAAATATTTTTTCCAGCGGACCGTATATTGAGTTAATGAGTTAATACAGACACCGCTAACGGCTAACAGCTAACAGTTAGCCCAGCTAAGTAATCCCTAAGTCCCAGCCAGGAGTCTTTCTGGGCTGTTCTGAGTACCTACTCCGAGGCAGGGACTTGTTTAGCCCCTGTAAAAGTTCCGGAACTCTGTCCTTCGGGGGTGGTTCCTGCGGTGGAGACACGCACCAACGGCCCCGGCCCTGTAAAATTACCCCGAAGTTCCTGCGGTGGAAACGGGCCTATTTCTGCCGTTTGGTGGTGGGGTCTCTTTGCCACTCTGTTCAGTTTCTCTGAAGTGCTGTAAAGTTTGATTGATTCAACTAACACTCCTAAAACACACATAAAACATGACTTAATAGCGAGAGCATTTAACAAAAAGTCTGAAATTAGGCTCCATTGTAACTCAAAAGATTCGCAGACAAAACACTTGTCTTTTGCTAGACTGGTTTCCCTCACCTAAACTACATGCTAACATTATTAGCGCAAGCCTATGACATTTCCCATGGCATAAATTAGCCTAGCAGCCTAGCAGCATTCCTGTGAAGGCAGGATAAATCACACACCTGATTTCAAATGTTTTTTTTTTTTGTGGGGATTTTATTGTCTTCACAATTTATTGTTTCTTATCTGTGAAATGAAAGTAAATAAAAGCTTTGTTTCCACTGAGGGAAATGGTTTTTCAGTTTACAGAAATAGACAGGAGGTCTGCGTTGCCACGACATGTAGTTGCATTTCCAGGGGAGGTACACGTCAGGTTAGGGCGTAGGGTATGTGTCTACTCAGAGCCTGTTCCATAGATTCAACGCAAAAGTATAAACCTGCTTAACTGCTGCTTTTGGGCGAACTCAAGCCGTCTTTTTCTTTAGTCTGCGGCCCAACAGGTAAATTAGGTCTCCAGCCTTACTTATTATCAATGAGATATGAAAGCATCAAACATGCACTCGTGATGAATGGGATGTATACACTTTGAAATAACAGAGCCAGAGCCAGCTAGTCCAGAGCTGTCCCAGAGCATGTCTGCTCTTCACAGATAAAAATCTGAAAAACCAGAACCCTTCTCCACTCCCCTTTTGTTCAGCGCTACTACATTGTATGCATGTGACGCAGGGGATATTTTTTGCCCAGAAGTTGTTGTAAATAAACATTGTGATCTGGTCTATATGGACATCATTTTCTGCCTCAGACCTGAGAACACTATGATAGAATAAAGCTCATTGGGGTATAAAAAAAGAAAACAAACATTCTGTTGGTTCACATAATCAGGCTCCCTTTCACTGTCTATTGAGCAGCTCTAGACTTTATACTTAATGACATCACAAGTTTGAGACTTACTTTTCTGGTTTCTGGCTTTGAGAGAGAGTAGCTCATTTTAACTAACATTGATTGAGCTTACCGAGGCCATGGAAATAACATATTGGGATTCTTAATTTAAGTGGCGTTCCCCTTTAAGTTGCTTGTTCTTTCTGACCCAGAGTTTAAAACCCTGAAAGTTTCCATTTAGAGCCAGAGCAGTTAGTCAATTAAGATAATGGGCAACTATTTGGACAATCAGTTAACTGTTGCCCAATGCCCTCTTTTCAGCCTCTCCAGTGTGAGAAATTATTGCTTTTCTCTGTTTTATGTTATCGGAAATTGACTGTCTTTGAGTTTTGGACTGTTGCTTGGACATAACAAAACATTTAATGGCTTTACTTTGGGCTGCAGAAAATTGTAATGGGGGCTTTTTTCACGAGTTTCACTAATGACTAAAATGAGATTGAGAAAGTAACTGTCAGGTTAATGTACTGTATAATGGAAGTTGTCCTTAGCTGTAGCCCCAATTCAATTTACTATAATAATGTAGCACATAAAAATGCAGCAGATTCTCACATTTGAGACCCTGAGATCATCAAAATGTTTTGAGTTTTTGCTCGGAAAAAGTACTTGAAAAATGAATCAGCACCTATTGGGATAATCAATCATTTCTCCAATTCTAGTTATGATAAACAGATCAAATGAGAAATACAGTAAATAAAGAGCTTAAAAATAGTATAAAAAGTATACTAACACAAAAAACAAAATCAAGCTTTTTAAAATATTTCCTATCTGTGTTTGCTGCCTCTTATCAGCATCGAGGCAGCTGTGGCTGCGTTCTCCCAGGCCCGAGCCCCGGGGATCTACAAGGGAGAGTACCTCAAAGAGCTTTTCCGTCGCTATGGTGACGAGGAGGACGCGCCCCCTGCCCCCGCGCTCCCTGAGTGGTGCTTCGACGACGACGATGGGGAGGTGGACGATGACGGTAATGCTGTCAGCCAGGAGTCGGGCCCCAGCTCCTCCGGGTCAGCGCCTGGCAAACGAAAGAAAGAGAAGCTAAAACTGGTGAGACGTTCGGGAGGGGGGGGCGCTCCAGGAAATGGACTGTTAAGTAGAAAATCCCTCTATGCATGACATGGACCTCACGCAGGGTGATGTAGGGTCTGTAGGGAGGCTTCTCTTCTGAGTGATGAGGCTTTTATGTTCAACTATATGTAATAACCCAGTCAATTTGATGTTCCGATTTAGAGGACGTGACACTTTCCATCTCCTCAGCTGCTGGCAAAGGTATAATTTTGTTTTTGATTAAAGCCGTCTCCCCATCTTTATGTAAAGCTAAAGGTGAAATTAGAGGGGTTGAATCATCTCCAGTTGCATATAATGAGGTTTCCTTCTGTTTACATTGAGCCGATGCTCTCATCCAGACTAATTAGGTAGTTAAAAGAAGCTCAAATTCAAATAGTATTGCCAGTGTAGAGCCTATGGAAAGGCAAAAGCAACAGTGTGTGAACAGTAGGAAGTAAATCAGAACTTAGACTTGTTGATGTGAAACATTTGTGCGAATTACAATCACATCAAAACGCCAATAGTTAATACTTATTTATCACTTTTATAGCACAGAGCTTACTGAAAACCTGAATCAAGGCCAGTCTAACAGAGGAGTTATTACACAGTGGACTGGTCTACAGGGAAGAGACCAGAAGAGAGAACAGCAGCAGTAACTCTTCCAGACTGCATCACTTCACTGTCATTAAAAAGCACTGTCTCTGGCTCTTGAGTGGCCTGCCTCGGAGTCAGACTGGTTTGCCGCCAGTTGGCCGTTATGAAAAGAAACATCATGAATTCTGTTCAGAAGTAGAGAAAAGGTGGCACACTATCAAATCAGACAATGCCTGCAGAGCTTCAGGCTGGAGTCCTTCTCAGGGCCATAAAATCTGCTTGGATGAAACACTTGATATGAAAAATAGAAACAGTGCTCTGCCATCTTGGATAGTACGTACATGGATTAATACACGTACACATGGCTACAGTTTGTGTTGGGAAAGTTTCTCCATCCTGCTAGGTTAGAGATATTAGAGGTGGAAGAGGAGACAAAAGAATCAGTCTGTCTCTGGGTTCTCTGCTGCAGTGTGTTTAAACCATTCAAGAAGAAGCACTGATAAGTAGCTAATTGCGGTGATATTGCCTATTGTAGTGATATGAGCATATCTTTCTACAAACTTCTGCTGGCCACCTCAGCCGAGGGCTCCACCTAATGATTGTTTTCATCATTCATTAGTCTTCTGTTTATTTTCTTGATAAGCCAAATGGAGATAAAATGTCAAAATCTCCGCCAGGTGTGTCTGGGAGCATGTTGATTGTGTGTTCAGTGCGTGTGCATGACAGTAGTGGAATTAATCTGCAGATGCTCAGGTTCAAAATGATACTGAACTTTTCTATGGACGTCAGTTTTTAAGCAATGACAAAGGGCAAAAAGTGGCCTACAATAGACTAGGTAAGGCTCCTTATATCTGGAAAGGCATTTTGCTATGTGACTTTGTCCAAAATTTACAATGGTATTCATTCAGGGTACGCTAAATAAGTATTTCAATGCTGGAAAGACGGTCTTTACATAAAACAAGGCTGTCTGTGCAGTAGACAGAAGCAAGTACTTTCAAAACTGGTGCTATATGTCCAGAGAAACCCGAGAAAAATGGGCGGTGGCATTCGCTTTTGCTCAAGAGGTAGCAAACCTACAACTACCAGAATGCACTGCTCCATACTGGACCAATAATGCTGTCACAAGTGAATAACTTATTGCAAGCTTGTCCGTTTTGACACAGCAAACAAGATGGTAGCTAGCTGGTAATAAATTATTTCGTAATACAGTTTAACGGTAAGCTTAAACATGTTTCTGAAAGCATTTAAAGGGGGAAATTTGCACAGTAACAAAATCTTTATAAAATCTCGTATTACAGCCAAACAGTGCACCAAAATATGTTTCTGACATTTTAGGGGAGAAAACAGAAACATAATTTGTTTTTGTTTTTTTATAGTTCTACAGTTTAATCTGAGTTAGGTCTGAGTTTGAAAGACACGCAAAGATGGGTGAGTCTCTCCAGATCCGCTTCTCTACTCTTTGTGTCCGTGGTGGCGGGTATACGAAAATGCAGAAATACAATCGGTAGTTCAAGCAATAGCCCTTGTGCCAGCAAATTTGAGCTGGGAGATGAGCAGGGAGATCTGGGCTCTGGTAGGATGGAGAGAAGTTTACCACAGTTTATTTACACATGCTACCCACACTGTTATGACACAAAGCTGGTTGAAAATCCCTTTAATTGCTCTTGGCAAGCACATTACCTTGTCATGTGTCCCAAAAAGTTGGCCAGTGTATTGTCACCGTAAGTGATGTGTTAATCAACAAAAGAGTTTCAGCAGCTGGCTGACATTATTGAATGTTTTAAACAACCACTGCTGTAATGCTTGATTGAATATATGCAGTAGTCTTAGCTTGGCATGCAAATCTGGACAAGAACAACGCATAAACACCAGCGATGTAAAGTGTCAAATTCAATGTGAAAATGCCAGCAAAAGAATTTACCAACATTAATATAACTGACGCAATAATTGATCACTTGCGGTGCATAACAGCCATTTGAGAGGATTATATAGTCAGCAGGTTTTTTAACAAATGTGAATCACCCCAACCACGAGATGTCCTTGAGCATACAGTCATAAAAGTGCACAAAAAATGTTAGGCTGATGGGTCCAGTAGTGTGCGAGATTTGCTGTGGACATACAGATACATGCACTCATACACATTTGAATGCATGATCCCCTCCAGGCGGGGTTAAAAAATGCACATCACAGTTTCTCAGAGCCCAAGTAACATGTTTAAAGTCTCGTTTTATCTGATCAACAGTCCATAACACAAAGATTTCCAGTTTACTATCACATTCGGCTCAGAAAAGAAACAAATCCTCACATTTTAGAAGCTGGAACTGGTGAATGTTTGTCAGTTTTGCTCAAAAAAAAAAAGAGTGAAATGATTAACTAATGATGAAAACAGTTTTCTCATTTGGCTAACTGACTAATCGTGAGAGCTCCCAAGGCCTCCTGTGTAGACACGCTGTTACAAATAAAGACTCTGTGGTTTCATGTAAAGGCTTACAGTAGAACACAGTTCAGAGTCAATACCAGAAAATATTCTTGATAGTATCGTGATAATGACTCAGCTGTGTTGCCCAGCCATATCTTCATTACATTTAACATCTGCTTGGTTTGTTTTGTACAATTTGTATAAAATACACGTTCACACCTTATGAGAACTGAGAGTAAAACCTCCTTCTAGATCAAATGACAGAGAATAAGATTTATATGACCATGATGGGGGTTTCCTCTTCTCATGGCAGCCATTCATACTAAAAGCATATGCACCGATGGCACTTGGGGTAACATATGTTATCATACGACATCTGTTTCTCTTCCCATTGGTGTATATTATCATATTATACCAGTTAGAAGGACTCAGAGTGAGGGGGGAAAAGATTAAGTCAAAAGACAAATGGGTGAGATTAAAAAATGAGGTAGATGAGCATGAATCATTTCAAATAGAAAATGGAGTGCCACAGATGTTGGCAATGTTTGTCTCAAAGCAGATATCTGCATAAACAGGAGTATAGGGGTGAAGGTAGTGAGGGGGTGAGGAGAGAGGCAGCGGTAGAGTCAAGTTTCCTGGGAGATGAGGCAGAGGAGCGGGGTTTATGAGGTGGATTCATAAAATAATTT
Source organism: Epinephelus moara (assembly GCF_006386435.1). Classification (NCBI taxonomy): domain Eukaryota; kingdom Metazoa; phylum Chordata; class Actinopteri; order Perciformes; family Serranidae; genus Epinephelus; species Epinephelus moara. The sequence continues at coordinate 21,132,687 of NC_065517.1, forward strand.
GAGTGAGGATGGTTTTAAAAGTGGAAAGGTCAAAAGAAAAACTGGCTTTATAATATCTCTAGCCTCTGCACACAGGGATTCACGAAGCAAAGCAGCAGCTGCTTGCGAAGTATCACAGGGATTTAAAATGTTTTTCTCGTATGTGTAGGAGGCTATGAGTGTCTCTTTAAATTCAAGCCAAGTTCAACCTTCTGGTTTTCTTCTCTTATTTTTTCCTCCCAGGGTGCAGTATTCCTTGAAGGCATCTCGGTAAAAGGCGTCACGCAGGTCACCACACAACCCAAACTAGGAGAGATCCAAAGAATGTGTCAGGGGATGGCCGAGTGGGACAAGTAAGACTCTCCTGTTACTCTCCTCATGCCCCTCGGGAAGCTGTGCGGGTCTGTGTACACATATATGTGGGTGTGCTGTGTTGTGAGTGAGTCATTTGTTGTAAATTTTATTTATTTATTTTTAAGATCTTGACACTTTGAGACAGGTGGCAGAGTCAGGAATAGATTTTTCCTCTCTGGAGAAATATGCTGCTGCAGCTTTTTTTTTTTTTTAAAGAAGTTGCAGAGAGTCAGCTCTATTGCTGTGTGTTGTCACAGCAGAAGGAACAGTCCACGCTGCTGTTTCCACTTCCTGCTGTTTCCAAAATTGTTGTTTTTTTGTTGTGCCTGCTATGGTTGGTATCTGTTAACATAATGAGATCCAAGTGTTGTTATTAATGTATTATTTCTGGAGGTCTGTAGTGTGTAGAACAAACATTTCGCACTGCATTAATGCCCTAACCATCCACACCTGTCTAACTCTTTATTTAACATATAACAAACACATTGTTGAAGAGATGTTTTATAATTCTGTGTGAGGTCAAGAAGCATAACTTATGAGTCCAAAAAATCTTTGTAAAAAGAAGAACATTGAATCTTTTTTTATAAAGAAGCACACAGTAACTTTAGCAAAGTGTAAGTGCCATTCCTGAGTGCAGACCAGTGACTCTGATGCACTGGGAGTGCACTTAAAAAGTAGACTGGCACAGTGCTGTTTTTCTTTTTTTTTTTTAATCCCCATGCCAGCATGCCAGCAACAGCCGTGGCCAGAGGCATTTTATTTTTGAGCTGTCCATCCGTTATCCATTCATCTATCTGTCCGTTCATCCATCAGTCCCATTCTCTTGAATGCAATATTTCAAGAACGCCTTGAGGGAATTTCTTCAAATTTGTCACAAACGTCCACTTGGATTTAACAATGAACTGATAAGATTTTGGTGGTCATAGGTCAAGGTCACCTTAAACTTGTCCATGTTATTCTTGTGAATGCGATATCTCAAGAACATCTTGAGGGAATTTCTTCAAATTTGGCACAAACGTCCACTTGGACTGAATAATAAGCTGATTACATTTTGGTGGCCATAGGTTAAGGTCATTGTAACTTGTCCATCTAATTCTGGTTATTGTGATATTTTAAGAACATCTTAAGGGAATTTCTTTCAATTTGGCACAAACTCCCACTTGGACTCAACAGTGAACTCACTAGATTTTGGTAATCAAAGGTCAAAGCTATCGAGACCTCACAAAACATGTTTCTAGCCATCACTCAAGAATTCATACACTAATTATGACAAAAATCACACAAATGTCTAATAGGATAAAATGACTTTTCTGGTCATCATTCAGTGTCATATCTCAGGAACAGAAGGGGAGACATTTGGTCTGTTATTGAACTGGTGACACTAATCTTGGGTGTCCATCTTGAAACTACTTATTGTATAGATCCTCTGCGATAGCTTTGAAGCAACATACATATTTGAAGCATTGTCATCTGTCATGGCTACACATGAGTCCGTACAAACATGGATGTAAACTATAACTGTAGCTTGTCCAGTTCGCGAAGACATAAAAGCGTGAGGGGGTAATTCTAATTTTTTTTCAGTTGGGGCGTGGTTTTCACTCCATCTGAAATTGGCACACAAAACAGCACGTCACTTATGCCAACCTGAAATGACGAGTCCATGCGCCAAGTTAACAAAAGGGCAGATGTACCAGCAGCACAGTGAATTCAACAGACAATGAAAACATTTTTGTTTTGGGTAAATCCAAACAGAAAAGGTACTATAGAGTCTCTGCCAACTCTTAAAAGCAGTACACAGATTAAAATCTCATCCATCTCTACCAGCTGCTGTTTGATTATTAGCTGATAGAGATTCAGCCTCATACCCGTCACCACTGTGTCACCAGTGTAATATTTGATTTAATTAGTTGTTTACTTGGATGCTCAGCAACAACTCCTCTTCCTGGGGTATATTGAAACATACAAGAAGAATGCTTATATAAGATATGTCCTTCTATAATTACAATTACAAGTGATTTAGGATGTAATTCATAAAAATCTTCACAGAGTTAAAGGATATAGTAACCTAGTGATACTCATTTAGGTCCCATTAAATGCTATGAAATGTGTATCTCATAGTTCAGCTAATTTAAAATGTTTTATAGCATTTTATAATTGTTACATGTTAATGTTTTGGAGCAATTACACTTTACAACACAATCCATTATTTCCCAGACCTTTTCACGTTGTATAGGAGTATGGGTAGTGTACAAACCTTGTATCATTTTTCAGCTGACCGAGGGGACGTCTGGAGCTCTCTTTAGTAATTGCAGGCTAACACCAAGTCTTAACACTTGAGAGCGTTTATGCATGGCTCCTATTGAGTGCCTTTACATGGACATGAATAACCCATTCATGATCTGGTTTTTGGAGTATCCTGTGTATTTGTTTGAGCATGTAAACACCATGTCCTGCTTTCAGAAACAGGAATAAGCTCTCATCTGGTTTATGAGAAACCCCAATATGCTACCTTGAGTGCCCTGAAAGAAACCAGGATAGTGTTGGATCTATTCATGTTGAGCACCTCCGACTACTACTATGTATGTATGTGTGTGTGTATATATATATATATATATATATATATATATATATATATATATAGAGCACATTTTGACAACAAGGCAGTTCAAAGTGCTTCGCATAAAACACCAGAGTCTTTGAGACAAAATGCAGAACAAAAACATATCAAAAGGACATTTAAATACAATAAAAACGCCATGAAAGAGCCAGAGAATAGAAAGTAAAAACAAGACTAAGACAGGTATAAAATACAAGAATAAAAGTTACAGTACAGTGTAAGAAATGAATAAATATTTGATTTAATAAAAGGCAGCAGCGAACAAAAAAGTCTACGTAAGTCTTCCTTGATTTAAAAGAAGTTTTAGTTGCTGCAGTTTTCTGGCAGTTTGTTCCAGATATATGGTGCATAAAAACTAAACGCTGCTTCTCCGTGTTTAGTCTTGACTCTGGAGACACAAAGCAGACTTGTCCCAGACGGCCTGAGAGGTCTAGATGGTTCATACTGTAGCAGAAGATCAGAGATGTATGTGGACCCTAAACCATTCAGCTTTATAAACCAGCAGTAGTATTTTGAAGGAGATTCTCTCAGAGAAAGGAAGTCAGCGTTAAGACCCCAGAACTGGCGTGATGTGATCCATTTTCTGGGTCTTAGTGAGAACTCAAGCAGCAGCGTTCTGAATCAGCTGCACCTGTCTGAGCAATTTTTTAGGGAGACCTGTGCAAACACTGTCACATAGTCAGTTCAATCCTGCCGAGACACAAGACCTTTCATCCTTGATATGTTCTTAAGGTGATGGTAGGCTGGCTTTGTAATCATCTTAATGTGGCTGTTGAAATTTAGGTTTGAGTCCATGACTACACCAAGAGATTTTTGTGTACGTAGGTGCTTTCTGGAGCAACGTCAGTTCGTTGTGTGTGTGTGTGTATGGTTGAGAGAAAGTGAGGGACGCGTATGCTCTCAGAGCAGACAGCTGTTGGTGATCAAAGCAGTGAAGAAATTAGCAGTTTGGTGGTCAAGTGGTAACGTTTAAATATGTAAAATGTAGTGCTAAATATTAGCTGTCACTTTCATCTCCCATTGCTGTTTTATATTTTTTGTAAACATCATGCACCTTTGCAAATAGACTGCAGTAATCAGTGACAGGGTTACTAGTATTTTTTCATGTGTATGGGCAGTATGAATTTTCCGTGCTCATGTAAACACCATTATCTAGAAGTCAAATAATACATAAGGACAGAGTGGTGAGAGCCTGTGATCAACAAATGAATGTCTGTTAGAAACACAAATAAAAGATTTGTGTGTTCATTGTTGTTGCAGGTCTGGTTTCCCTGGTGCTCAGCCCGTGTCCATGGACAGACAAAACCTTCGTTTCCTGGAACAGAATCCATACAAAGTCAGCTGGAAAGCCGATGGCACACGGTGAGTCTATTGTTTGTGGCTTTTCTTCAAAATAAATGACTCCTCGTCTTCTTCTGTCAATACAGGTATTGCTCTTTGTGTCTCCGACTAGACTGATTGGCTTCTCATCCTATTCATTAGGCTTCTTTGATAGTCAATACAATGAGTTTGTGTCCATCATTTTAAGGGTATCAGAGTGTTAATTTACCTTCCGGTCTTGTTAGTGAAGACTGAGAGGACTGCCGCTAACATGACATCTGTTTCTCATTAGGTTCTAATTACTGTACCTTCGTATGGCTAATCAACTTGACTTCTCATTTAGCGGTGGAGATGTGGACTGTGGAGCTGTAAAATAGCTTCACTGAGAGAGACGCAGACTGAGCAGGATGACTGTGTCCGATGCCGAGTAAATAATGCAATGAGGCATTTTTTATTTCCTGTCACATTTCGGGATGAATTTGTTTGTTTTCTCTTGTTTTACGGCTGTGTTGCCAAAAGCTAGCATTGAGGGGTAAAAATGGTTTTAGTATTCCACCAGTCTGCTGTGAAGGACTGTGTCTCTGGCTGGTGCAAATGTGCAGTGTGCTGGTGAATATTTAATGACTACAGTCAATTTCAGAATTTTACATACCAGCGCCTTAATTTCCTGTAAGAGTGAGGCGAGCAGAGTGAAGATTTGGCCCCTGACCAGGATGCTGCAGATGTGTGTAATCGACTGCCATTATCTGCAGACGCTTGAGAGTGTTGCTGGAAAGTTTTGCACTTAAATGCGTACGTGGAGTGATGCTGCCGAGCTCTTCCTCTGCTGCCGGGGGCCTCTTGTCCTTCACCCCCATTTTCCTCCAGCTTCTTGAAGAGTCTCGCTGAGTATTGACGCCTTATTTCTCCAGTCATGGGAGAGACACGGTATACTAGGTGTGAGTCATCACTCGATTGCAGTGTATGTGCTGTGTTGGGAATAGGATATACTGTTTTCTCTTCAAATTTGAACATTAAAGCAGTAAAATACAGAGCTTAAGTTATTAAAAAAGATAAAAACCAAGAGACTTATCTCTTGGTATACGGTATAAAGTCTTATAATCTCTAAACAAGATCAGTAAGTCAAGGAAAAGGAAGCGTGTGTGTGTGTGAGTGGGATAAAGAACAACTTATTATTTGCTCTACTAACTTCAACCTCACAAATGCATCAGAAATACCTGAAATACAAGTTCTCTGTTCATCCCCAGCATGTTTTCTATTGTCTATGAGCAACAGAGAAGCATCAGCCACTGCTATCGGTGAATGTCATCTCATTTGCTGATAGCCTGATTGCATTCAACAAGGTGTATATCGGCCGATACTAGTGTTTGGTCGATAAATCGGTGCATCCCTTCTAATATTCATGAGTCGTTATGTAGAATAATTGTATGTGGAGAATGTGTTGATACAGAAAAGTTGTCCCTTGAAAGATCAGGCTTGCTGTGTTTTTATATTTTCCTAATTTACAAAAATCTCGAACTACCTGATTTCGTAAATAATTCATCCCACTACCAGGTGTTGAGAGTGTTGTACAGATTGGAAAGCCCTCTGGGGAAAATTTGTAGTCTTGGGCTTCATAAGAAAAATCATATCTCCTGGAGTTACTGCCAGTGAGGCCAGGAGATTTATGTCTTCAGTTGCAACAAGCAGACTTGGGCTTGAGTGCCCCATCAGGGAGGGGAAGTCAGAAAGTACTGAGAGACAAACTAACACATAGCTGTTTGCTGTTTTTTTTTTGAAGGACTTTGTTGACGGATATAGAAAAATGCAGCCTTATCTGTGATGTGGTCCTGAATTGCTTAAGAGTTGAGATGAATGACGGTGGCATCAGAGTTCTTGCTCTGTTGTGGCCCATCTGTTAAACAACCAGCACCACGCACTAGAATAATTTAGAGGTTAGTCTCAACAGAACATATTGTGCTGGAGTCTAATTTAAAGAGACTAATTTATTTATCCTAAGTGTAATTCAATCAGTGACTGCCGTGTGTGTGTGTGTGTGTGTGTGTGTGTGTGTGTGTGTTACATTGGAAATGAGAGGGTCTTGGTGCATTCGGTGATTTCATACCTCTTTCTGCTTGGACCCACTCTTTCTAGAAACTGTGAAACTCGACAGGTGCGGTCAGGTTTGAATTAAACATTGCTGTATTTGTCATTATCATATATAATGTTAGTGCTGCCCTAACACATGCAGCCCTTCCTGCTAGTCACTGGAACTTCTTTCCAGTCAGCAGGGACACCATTGGGAAGGGGAAACTTAGAGATGTGCTGTCATTAATGCTTCACCTAATCATATTAAACAACAGTAAAGCATAACAGTATTCGCCTGACATCACCAGAGCAATTTGCAATGGATTACTCTGGAGCCTAATTCATTTTCGATTTCCTTTAAATCTCTATTGCTGTGATGTCTTTGTTTGGCATTCTGAATTTCCCATCTGCATAACAAAGTTACCCTTATGTACTAATGAAGAAACCTTGAAACTTGTGGTGAACACCCACAGGTGCTCTTTGGATACTTCTGGTGTACTGTGCTCGATCCATCATGTCAAAGGCTCAGTGTATGGCTAGAATATGGTCTCAGTAAAAAATACAAAATGCTCCTTAAAACCACTCCAACAAACACAACTTAGAGCCTTCATTAGAAAAAGTCTGGGGGAACAAATGACCCTACCTGTCCTGACAAAGGTGGAGGAACTGTCTTACAGCTTACAGTAACAAAGGTTCAAGGCAGTTTATTAGCAGGATTTGTGTAATGATTGAAAAATGCCCAAAACATAATGCACACAGATGAAGAGAGAGGTGGGAATCTTACCTTGGTATTACTTTCGATAAAGATTTATGGTCTGACTTGTGTCAGAATAGATTGTTCGCCACTGTAAATGCCAGATTTAGATTGGTTAACTACAATTTTCTCCATCAACTGTACCTAATTACACCGCTATAATCCTAGTTTTGTTTCAGATGTGGCACTGCACAAAAGTTATAACATTTTGATATGATTTGTGTGACACACTCACTAATATTATAGACACACCAATTCCATTAGGTCCAGGACTTTTTCTCAGAGGAAATGTTACAAATTTGAAACTAAATCAAAGCTCCAGGAAATGTATTGATATAGCTCTTACTGTTTCCAGGAAGTGCATTGCATTGACCTGGAAGTCAAATCCCCCCCTCTCTATATCAAGGTGGACATCAGAAATGATGATTTGTATGCCTCTAGTGAAGATCACCTATGTCCTGAAAAACAGATATGTCTTTTTAAAGATTGGCAGCCAGTTTTTAAATATATGGAAACATTACCTTCATTGTGGACTCACTGTAATCTCTGAACTGGCTCTATTGTATGCTAATAGAAACATCCAGGTGCAATGGCTGAGATATCTTGGTGACAAGAGAGTCAGTTTGGAGGGAATAGGTTGTGATGTTAATGCTAAATTGAAAACTTAAACTATTCAAAAGAAAATTCAAGACGCACCGTAAGGTTTGTGCAAAATTAAAAAGCCTTTTTTTTTTACAAGGCAGTATGCATTTAAAATGACCAACGCATTACGACCAACACAGGTCTTTGTCAGGGTCATCATCAGCAGTAGCTTACACACCTATATTGTGTTACACTGATGAGCAGAGTGGGAGGATGGTTCCCTGTCAGTGTCCATCCATCCATCCATCCATCCATCCATCCATCCATCCATCCATCCATTTTTAACCACTTATCCAAACCCAGGTTGTGGGGGCAGCAAGCTGAGCAAAACACCCCAGACATCCCTCTCCCCAACAACGCTCTCCAGCTCCTCCTCGGGCCGCAAGGTGTTCCCAGGCCAGATGAGATATGTAATCCCTCCAGTGTGTTCTGGGTCTGCCTCGGGGCCTCCTACCAGTGGGATGTGCCCGAAACACCTCTAACAAGAGGCGCCCAGGAGGCATCCTGATCAGACCCGAACCACCTCAACTGACCCCTTTCCACATAGAGGAGCAGCAGCTCTACTCCGTGCTCCCTCCAGATGCCCGAGCTCCTATTAGTCAAAAACAAGGATACATTCATCTGCCATGTAAAATAAAGGAGACTACCATTATATATTTTTTTTAATGAGACCATAATCCTCCCATGCAATGAGGCCTTCGCAAGGTGGAACAAGCATTAATGTATTTCTCTGGAGCTGTTCCCTGTCTTCTCAAAGAAATATTTTTCCTAACTTTTCTTAGAATATCTGCAAGTTCTTGAAGATTGTTGACACTCCATGACAGAAACTTTGTGTCGCTGTTCATGTCCTACCATGTATAAACACCCTCAGAACCTCAACTTCAGCGTATTTACATGGCAAAAGGTTTGATGTGGTAGACGGTGAACTTTGAAGATTGTCTTTGTTTCTGTTTTGTCAGTATGGTGTTTGTCCTCTGTTGCTTCTTCCCGCTCTGAGCAGACAACAGTATTGTTTCTTTGTCGTTGTTTTTTCTCGGAGAATTGACACACAGTCTGTACAGTATGTCCAACAAAAGGCGCTAGGAATTTGCAGAAAGGACACATGCAGCGTTGTTAGTCGGATATTCACACAACTCGAGGCTCGCTGTGGTCTGCCTGCAGGTAATAAGGTTGTGCTCTCATATGGGGAGAGCTTATATTTATAGGCACATGTTGGAAGCTGTGAGGGACAGGCTGTTCTGGTGTTGCTTGTTTGATATTACTTTAGTCTACTGAGCTGAGAAAATGAATCACAGCCTCTTCTTAAAACCACACTACCTTATTAGTGCATCGCCTGAACCACTGGTGTTTTATTCACCCAGCAAAATAGCCACTCATTTCTCAGCTCTGGCTTTTGTGTGAAATTGAATTCACACAAAAGAAATGAGGATGAGAGAAAAAAATAAAGTAAAAAAAGTCCAATTAGATTTTTTTTTTTTTTTTTTTTTTTAATGATTACAATTCCACAGGTCCTCCACAGGTGTGGGTCCTCATTAAAATCCTCCAAATGATGGACACAAACATCAGCGTCAAAGCCGAGACAGAAGGACGCTGGCTCTGCTGGGGTCAGTGCATACAAGCTATAAAAGATGATTGATTCCACTCGTAATCAGCATTTCATCGGCTCTATTATTCCTAAAATCTTCTCTAATGATGGAAAAAGTATGAATTCTTAAAATTAGCTGTGATTTGTGATGGACTTTTAATGCATCAGATAATATTAATGAGTTTTGGGGTTTTTCAGTGAGATTTACTGATGGCATTGCTGCAGTGTAATTTGTCATTCTTGCCATGCATCGCATCGAGTGTGCAGAGAATTTCTTATTAAATGTCCTACTTTCTAGCCAGTGGCGTTTTTTTAAGCACTGAAATGGATTTTTAATAGGAAATTTGTCTCTTCAAGGTGGTCCGGAAAGATTCTTCCCTTTGCGTATTGCCAGAGGTCCTCACTTATGTATTACATTTTTAAAATCCCTCCAGCTTACCTACTGTTATTTGCGTCAGGAATAGAAAGTTTCCCATTCTGATGCAATTCATTTTTTACATTCAAAACAAGTAATTTTCTTTTTTTTATTTCATCCAAAAGCATAGTTTTTGCTGGAAAAGGTTATCTGAGAAAATGTGTTTATTTTCAACAATGCGTAACGCTCTGACAGACTTCCTCTCAGTCCCAAGTGGATGATTCGCAGCGTCTTATGGCCACTGGGCAATGCACCAACAATCCTGACAGTTAAACTACCTTGCTCAGTAGCACAATAACAGACAATATGGTGACAAAGTACTCAACCTACCTCTCTTACCTAAGAATATAATACCGCCTTGCATTGACGCACGGACCAGTCATACAGTGAAACAAACTGTCGCTGTCTGCTATCTACCAAGAAGGGGGCTTCTAACAGGCTTTGGAAGGGACAGAAAAAATCAGTGGATTTGCCAAGAGGGGAAATATAGGCTGAGTTGGGTTTTTAATCAACTTGTTGTAGAGCCTTCTGTCAGGGCTAGATTGGTTTGAGCCCCAGAGAGGAGGAGGAAGAGGAGGAGGAGGGAGAGGGGCCAATTATGTCCTTGGGACTTAAAACAAACAATGCTGCTCAACTTGGACTTTATTAGAGAAATTGGACTTGAGAAAGACTTTAATTTCCCACTCAAAGTCCTCTCTCCTACAACTTTAGTCATTTGGGATGAGGAATCAATAATCCAATGTTTTCTTTAATGTGCCAGATTAGATCCTTTGAGTTAAAGAGAGTTTAACAAAGCTGCTTTCTGTTTTTTGGCTGGTTATTTTCAAAACATCATTACTTGTGTTTTACAGTCTCTGTTTGTTATTTAGTTAATTTATGAATTCTCTAACAAGGGCTGAGTATTGTTTTAAAAGTTAGGGTACCAGTGCCAATACCAGTACCCTAAGCAGGATTTTTACTTGTGCGTGAGCTCTATGCAGAGCCTACACTGTAGCCTACACACGTGGCCTACGCCGTTGTGACCATTTATACTTGTGTGGTGATGTGTCTGTGTCACTCTGCAGTTACACCTCCAAAACACTAGTCGGCGGCAGAAGTTTCTGTGAAGAGCTGTAAAGTTTAGTTGATTCAAAACACATTAAACATGGCTTGATAGAGACAATGTCAAACACAGGTACACAAAATGGCTTCACTGTAAACTTGCAACATTCAGCAGACAAACCCTTGTCTTTATCTGGACACATTTTCCCCACAAATACAACATGATAACATTTTAAGCACAAGCCTATGGCATTTTACATTTTATAAATTAGCAGCTAGTGGACTTTTCCTCTACTCATACAAAGCCAGGGACAACCTGACATTTAACGAAGGTAATGTTACAAAATTTGGCTCCATTACAACTCACAAGGTTCACTGACAAAACAACTGTCTTATACTAAACACGTTTTCTAAATAAATACAACATGCTAACGTTATTAGCACAAGCCTATGGCATTTTACATTGTATAAATTAGCCTTGCAATGTTTAGAGATTTCCTCTGCTCATATGAAGCCAGGATAAAGCCTGAGGATAAATTACACAGAAGACTTAAAATGTTATTTTGTGGAGGCTTCATTGACTTTACAGTTTATTGTTTCTAATCTGTGAAAGTAAATAAAAGAATTGTTTCCACTGAGGGAAATGATTTCAGCTTACAGAAATAGACAGGAGGTCAGCGTCGCCACGAGGTGTAGTTACATTTCTGGGGAGGTGCATGTCAGGCTACTGCGTAGGCTCTACGTTGACGCAGAGCCTACGCCGAAGGTATGGCTTCGATTTGACGCAGAAGTATAAATCCCACTTTAAAGAGATACAGATACCAATAGAATTTCAGATCGCTAACTTGGCTTGTTTGCAATGTTACTTGACCACCCTGGATGTCCCTCCGAACCCTTTTCAAACTATTCATTTTCTGGTCGAAAATTTGAATTGAACAGCCAAATCTGACTTGACTGACATAATTTTGAGTCAGGTACAGCCCCAATCTCGGCATGCTAAACGGGCAACTCTGTTATACATCACACTCGACTGTACTGTACCACATCACAGAATGTATGGGTTGTAGCTTCTGCTGTGGTGGGCCAATTACACATTGCATTAAACTGAAGACCGCTTGCTGTAATTGGCTGTGAGAACAACCATGCAAATAGTCAGTCTTTCTAGATCTGGGTACAAAACGGATTGACTGCAGGTTATACTACCTGGTACCGGGATATTTTAGTCTATGGCTCATGCACCAAACTGTACCAAGTATCTTCCACCTTCTCAGGTAAATATTGTCACTTAAACTGTGGACTGCTTATTGCTGCTTCAAATGGCAACAAGTAATGAAACACAGGAGAAATCTTTACTCACAAAAATAGCACAGTATTTCTAAACTGCATAACGGTTAGGTTAGGGTTTGGTTATGGCTGGGTTAGTATTCTTCTCATTTATTGCTTTTTTTTGGTCTCTGTGTTCTTCCTGATTTCTCAAGAGACTGATTTGACCTGTTTTGTTCCCTTGGTTAAAACCTCAGCCGGACTGTTTTGAGATGCTTTCCATTGTAAAACTTTGAAGAGCAGCTGTTCCTTGTTGGAGGTGGGGAAATTGACCATGAGTGCATTTGCCATAACTGAAGTACAGATGTGAGATTTATGCTTTATTGGAAGTGCTTTCAGACAGTATGTTTTGGCTTTACAGTAGAAGAGACTTCAAGGATGAAGACTGAGTGGTTGGTTTGGCAAATGTATGTCTGGTTAACCTTCTCACCTCTGATTAAGTGCACAGCTGCTTCCTTGAGCTTTTCTATGGGAAGCGCTTGGGGCTGTCTCCTACGCAGTGGATAAGTAGGGTCCCCACACGGTGTTAACACCAGGGGGAAGCTGCTGCTGGGCGAATTGGGTGGGACATTTTTCTCAGCTGCAGTGATTTGCAACTCAGTTAATTTGTTGATTTTGTTCTTCATGTTACATCAGAGCGGCACCACATCAAACAGAGGAATATATCTGACAGTATCAGAGGCTGGATCATTTTATTTTGACTCTTAACTCTGTTGTCTAAATGAGAAATCAACCTGGCCTCTCTGAGCATAAGAGAGCAGTCCTGTGCCCATTGACGCACCCCTAATGATGTGCAAAGCCGCTGGATCTGATCTAAGGCCTCCCCTGGAGCTCAGCCGCTGTCAATCATGCCGCGGGACTAGACTGGCAAAGCCGACACAATGGCCGTCTGTGCCTCATTAGGGCTAAAGTGCTCGGGGGGTTGGAGGGGGACGTGGCTCAGGGATGAGGAAGAAATCTGAGGCTCACAGCACCCATCAGAGGACAGGAGCAGACTGAGTGGGCGGGCGGCGAATAAAGGAGCGTGTTAGATTGAATATTTTCAGATTGGTCATGACAAGAGAATACAGAGTATTTCGGGGGGAGAGGAGGAAACTGTGATGAAGAAGAGGACCGCTGGGAGTTACACAGCACTAATGGTCTCCTCCGCTTTCTTCTGAACATACTTGACGGCGTACACCATGGCTAACTGGCCAATTAGACAGCAGGGGAACCACTTGTGCTCGGCTCAGACCTGTTGTGTCCTCACTGGTTGACAGATCCTCTCTGTTGTGACACTTGGCTTATCTGTTTGATCTTCTCAGACATCGGTTCTTTTCCGAGATAAAAGATAATCATGTCTTTTCACAAGAGGATCTTCCTGTCTGTGTGAATCATCATTTGCCTTAACTGAGCCATGCCGGCATTTCCTGTTCCCCTTCCTATATTGAGTGCAGCCTTCACTGCCTTAACACCTTTTTAATGCTTTCATTGTGTCCACTCCCACCCCGAAAATGTAAGCTATATCTGGCCCACTCACCATCCTTCTCCTCCCACATTTTTTGTTTTTCCTTGCAGTTTTCACAAGACTCTTGGATGACCATGATTTATATCTTAAGGCTTATGTTTTGTTGCTCTCTCCTGTCATGACTGGAGGGGGAGGGGGGTCAAACTCATCGCTCTGAGCTCTCCGGCGATCTCTTTTAACTGAAGAGTGTGTTCAGGGTTATGATTACCGATTTCTTGGCCAGTCTACTTAGGATCATTCGAGTAAAATGGAAATAATTAGGTTACATGTGATTTTGCATTCCCCCTCCCCTCAGAACAAAAGCTCTTATTGAGATGATCACCCATGAGCCTTAAAGGGAGTGGCATCTACCTACGCATTTATTCCTGGAGGTACAACAAAGCAGAGCATTTAATCAAAGACAGAAGCTACTTGCAAGCTTCACTTGGTATTCCAACAAAAACTACATATTCACTGCTATTTTGACAAATTGTGCTGTCAAGTTCAATAGTAATTTTACATCATACTGTGCCTCCAAAATAGCTGCTGTCTGAAGAAAGTGCACTCTGTCCTGTGTTTTGCTGCATATTGCAGTTTTAAAGCACGTGTAAGTGGACAAAATGTCTGTGTTTTGTACGAAAAACACACAATGATTTCTTACTTATGGGATTTTTTTGTCATTTATAGGTTGTAATTCTCTGCAGTATTAGAAGCCATTTGAGATATCTTTCCTTGTGAGAAGCCAAATTGCAGCCTGTTACTTTGTCGTTCAGTTCACTCTTATTTATTTAGCATGCTGCTTTTTCTTTTTTAGTGAAGTTAAATTGGGCATCGGCATACTATACTGGAGCTGAAACTAAGCTTGGGCAGTATCTATTGTCATACCTTCATATATTTCAATGGGGTATATGGCAGAGGTCGACCGATTCATCAGTTTGGCCAATTAATTGGCGTCGATAGGTCTTTATATAAACTGTTGCTAATGGCGGAACAGGGCTCAGACAGTAACCTCCACTTGTCACGTGGGTACTGCTGTAAGGCTTTTGCAAGGAGTACCTCACATGCAAATACAAAGTAATGTGTGCCTAACATAATTTGTATGGTTTAAATGAAAGTTAACTAATGTAAGACAGTTTTACTTCTTTATCAAGAGCATTATAAGGTTGCTGGTTATCAAATAGCATTATGTGCTTTCTCTGTTTTGCTAGCAATCATGGTCGGAATAATGTTACTAGAATTAAGTAGCAAGATGCTTGCAATGTGTGTGAAATTAATTTCTGATAATCTAAACGACTATTAACTTATTATTACTCAGAGACCAGGAGGGGCCAGCACTCAGTGAGCTCCAGCCATAAATGCACAACAAACTTCCAATCTCATTTTTCACTGTACATCAGATGTAATTTTCTTAGAAAGCTATTATCCCTGCATTGTCAGGTGATATAGAATGTGACTTTGTCGTGGGGAACAGCAGCAGGGGCCATGTGTTATTGGTCAGTTAATCGGCTATCAGCTTTTTCCTGCTCCAAGCTATCATTAGTATATTGGCCATTAAAAATCCACTATCAGTTAAACTCCAGTATATGGGATATTAAGATATTTCTGTGTGGCACTACCCCCCTCCTGTGGGATGGCTGGCTGTTTGCAGTCCTTTAACATTATCCTCACCACTCGTGAGTCATGATTTTCAGCTCAGCTGCCTTTTTCCACCAGTAGATGCTGACATCTGGTGGCATGTGATGTACGATACAATATACAGCATCTCTGTTTGAGAAAGAGGAGTGTCAATATATTTTATTTATTTTATTTATTTTTTGGGCCATTATGCCTTTAATGGACAGGACAGGTAAGCGTGANCCACTAAGCCACCGACGCCCCAGGAGCGTCAATATTTTTGATAGTATTGACGATCATTCTGTTATGATTAAATACCCTGGTATACTGTAATACCTCACCCAAGCCAAGCTGAAATGATGAGTGGATCAACAGAAATGGCAACTATTTTTCTAATTAATTAATTGTTGACATAGTTTTTCCAGCAAACATACCAAACATTCTCTGGTCCCAGTTTTTTTACCTGAAAGGATTTTTATTGCATAATTGCAAAGTGAATAGCTTTAAGGTTGACTGTTGGTCGGGCAAAACATCTGATCTGAAGACACCAGCTTGGCTTTCTGAGGTATTGTGACACGCATTTATTTATTTATTTTTTGACTAATTTCTGGCATATTATAGACCAAAGGGTTAATCTTTTAATTAATGATACTCAGCAGATTAATCAATAGTGAAAACAAAAATAGCAGTCCAGTATTAATATATCAAGATTGTGATATGAGACTAGATATTGTAATGTCTTAAGTATTGTCCTTTCCTGGTTTTAAAATAATAATCAGATTTTCACAGCACAGTTATCGCAGCCATGAGAGTTTACGACAATGATCTATATGCAAAATCAAAAAATAATAATAATATTGTCAGTTGAATTCCTCTTTAATTTGTTTATTGTGCATTTTGTGTCTTTTTTAGCAAATGAATTACACTCAAAATACGACTGTAGAGAGGTGGAGAGAGAATCGGTAACCACAACTGCACAATAGAGGGGTACAAAAAGAGTGATTACTCTTAATGGATAGTGAAAAGGCAGCCGGATGGAGTTGGGGGAGGGGGACAAAGTGAGAATATGAAGTAATGAAAATACTTTAATAGGATATCAGTATTTCAGTTTTAGATATAACAGTTATCGTCAACAGCAGTATATCAGGCCACCCCCATTATAAAGGCTGCATTACAGTAAAGTGATGTAATTTTCATACACAACATAATAGACTGTTCTAGCTTTTCTTTTATTTTAACCCACTAAGTCATTATATCAACATTACTGATGATTATTTATCAAAAATCTCATTGTGTAAATATTTTGTGAAAGCACCAACACTCAACCGAGCAGTATCGTTTCAATATTGATATCGAGGTATTTGCTGAAAAATATTGTGATATTTGATTTTCTCCATATTGCCCAGCCCCACCCTGTACTATGAAATTATAAAAACCTGTATTCATCTTTTAGTAGGACCCAAGTATTTCTGCTTTCGGTGCTGACTTTTGTCAGCCGGTGTATTATTCTGCACACACACTAATTCTTGGCAGCTTGTCGAGTTTCACTCTTTGAACCAGCTGGTATTGATGGCATATTTATTACATCTAATGCCTTTGTGATAATGCTGGAGAGTCACAGCAGGTATGAGAAATGCATAGCTCTGTCAGTGGGGAAGTCATTAATCTCAAGTCTGTCATCGGACTTTGTTTTCCCAAAAGGTGCGCTTCTCTCCGGTCTGCGCTGTCTCTGAGTTTGTGCACCATCAAAGCTTTCCGCTCATTTTCACGGCATAAATTCCCTAATATGTAAAAGTTACAAGATAATTAGCCTCTGTTTCCAGTCGCATTGATTATGATACTTAACCTTTGGAAACGTAGCAGGCCTGCAGTTGCTCATTAGAACATTAGTTCATCCGGCTTTATTCACCTTTTGGTATTTTGTGTTAAAGAGCAGCAGGCTGCCTGCAAAGTGTAATTGGGTTCATAAGAGGTGTGTAATGAAGCCATCAGATTGCCTAATACTCAATACTTTTTTTTTAACCGTCAAGTCATGTACAATATGGCCAAGCTCTCAGCAGCCTGCCTGAACAGATAAGCCCACTCCAGTCTAACCAATCAACCAGAGCACAAAACCATACAATAGACGAACTGCTGAGACATTCAGTGGATTAATCAAATCGATTAGCAGAGAATGTACTGGGAACAGTTAAGTTAATCGGTTAATTGTTCAATTTCTCAATAAAAAATGCCAAACGTGCTACATTCAGCTTCTCAAATATGAAGATTTGTTGCTTTTCTTGGTTTTATATCACATTTTTCAGACAGAGAAGATATTTAGAGACATCTCCTCAGGCTATAAGAACTTTTAATGGTCATTTTCACTTATTTTCTAACATCTTTAACTAAGCAAGTGAAATAAGCCTTTGTTGCTGCTGTAGGCAGGTTTCTACAGCAGGTTGTTTGGATATTGAGGCTGAATCCCAATACCCCCCTTACCCCCAGCATGTAGCCCTTACCCCTCCATTTTGCGGACCCACATCTTGGAGTAGGGTGTCCCAGTGCTTGTTGGGATAGTAGGGGTGAGTGTAGGACTACATTGCCCTCTAAATGGAGGGCACATTCCAAAGCAAGCAAGCACACACACACACACACAAAAACAATTGCTTGTAATATGCTGATGTCTGGGTAGCTAACGAGCTAGCAACTGAACGTTACATTGTTGTTGTTGATTTGTGCATAAAAGTTCCACATTTTGACATATTTCCATGTCACATTTCTCCCTTTGATGTTATATGGTGCCTTGAATTTAACCTAAGTCCAACGGTGAAGTTGCTGCAGTTGTTACGCTCCTCTAATATCAGTGTAGACTGGAAGAGTTGGAGCACAGATCGCTAACGTTAGTCTTCAAAGCACCGCTAGGGGCCTGGTAATAAAGCAATGATCTTTTTTATTTGATGACTTGTTTGATTGATTGATAGCGTGAAACTTTGTGAATGAATCACAAGCGTCCATGTTTTTCTATCTCCGTCAGATAAATGGCAGATGATTTCAACCACTACCCCTAGTAACTCTGTTCCAATGGGCAAAGGGGCACTTGAAAACAAGGGGTCCAGGGAAAGATTAGAAATGGGATTGGGCCTTAGATATTTTATGAGTTTTAATGGGGACTGAAATGCACTGTTTACTCCAGCGGCAACCCCTTGAGCTGAAGATTAAGCTAACATGGACGTGCCAAAAACTGCAGTTCCTCTAAAGGCCACATGAGGGTGACTCCAGAAGCCATTCAGCCCTCATAGACCTCCATATCAAAGTGCCCAACTTTAAAGCAGAAATAAACATGTTTACAGCCTGGTACAAAAAAGGTTTTGGTCTCTATAGCTAATTTGCGTCTTAATGGCGAGTTTACGGGGGATATACTTTTATATAACCAAACCGTTTACATTTTATTAAGGCTTACTGTAATGCATAATTAAAGCTGGGCCGCTTTGAACAGGCTGTCTTGCTGATAGTGTCCTTTTCAGTCAGATCCACCCCTCACTCCTGCTCAGCACTGGCGTCTCGCCCAAATATGGTCACTTCTGGCTCCAAAAATTCAAGATGGCAAAGACTAAAATACTGAAACGAGAGTCCACAAACCAGTGGCTGACGTCACGGTAGCTACATCATTATTTTCACATTCTATGGTTCACACATGCAGACTCAAAGCAGTGCTCTCATGAGCCTGAAGCTTGAGGGCGTGTTAATACCCTCACATCCCAATATGTACATTGAAACTTGATGTAAACCTCCGGTCCGTACTGCCACTGAGGAGATTCCTGTCTAACACGACTCCAGTGTAAGAAAGGGATGCCAAAATCTGCTAACCTATTAGACAAAGAGCTCCATTCACCAAGTGATGTGATTTCACGCATTGTTTATCTTATTCAAGTTGCAGTGGCTAATTAAAAGTCCATTTTATGGAATGGGGGAAATGGCGCCGATCACGTTTTCTTCCATTTAGTTTCAAGTACTTTTACATTGATCTTGAGCTGAAAACAGCTGTGCCTTTATTTCATGAAGGGGAATTAAAACAAACATGATGGGTTGTCTCCAGGTTGTGGCACCACTTGTTGGAGGATATTTGTAAAAAGTTGAACCTCTCTCAACTTGGTTGTGCTGTGGACTGACTTTTGCGTCTTGAGTTCAATGGGCTGTCACGCCTGTAGAGTTTGAGTCCGTATGTGCGATTTTTTTTTTTTTTTTTTTTTTTTTTTTTTTTTTTTTTAAACCTGATGGTTAAAACCATAAAATTACACTCAGAGGTGGTGAAGTCCCTGAAAGCCATACTTGAATAAAAGTACAGATATCTTACTAGAAAATGACTTTGGCAGAAGTATACCTTTTTATTTAGGAAATGTAGTGGAGTAAAGGTGAAAGGTGACAAAAATAAGTACTCAAGTAAAGTACCAATACTGCAGGGTATGCTAATATTCCAGAACCACTGACAGTCATTGTACCCAGATACATTTACATGGAAATCAGGACTGTGTTTTGAAAGTGGATACAATTCTCAGAGTAACAGAAATGACAAAACAGAAATCCCAGTAAATGATGGTGTTAACAAAGCAGTTGGATGGAGATCTATCAGCAGCGAATGCTCACTGTTGTTATAGTTGAAGACAATTCTGGAGGATAACACAAAGGCAACAACAGTGCCTGTGTTTTGGGGTGTGGCCCATCATTTTAGCTTGTCTTTAGGAACTAACAGACGGGAGGATCAAGGATTTTGTCTGTGTGCTGTCCCTCATTTGAAATTGCCCATCATGTCTGCCAGCTCAGTGATAAGCCGACTCAGTTGATCAAACAAACATTTGGTATGAGCACTTTGCTTGCTCTAGCGTCTCTCCGGACCGTTGTATTTTGTCACCGAGCCTGCATAATTTGTTTTTTTTTACAAATGATGACAGTGACTTTGATTATATGGAGGTTTAATTATAAATAATTTGGCCCTTGTTTATTTAACACTCTCTAAATGTAACTCATAAACAAACTGACCTCATGCAAATAACTCATCTATAGTTTAATTTAGCCCCAGTCAGACTGAAACATTGACTCATATGCTGCAAATTAGGCTAGTCTTTCTAAATTGGGCAGCTCGTGCAGAGAAGGATGATTGCGTGAAATTGTAATTTGGTTTCAAATGATCTAGATGACTGTTGTCCAGATGGGGTGCTTATAGCGTATTAAGACAGATCAGCTCATATGGAAAGAGAGCTGTTAACAGATTACTTTTTAAAGCTTATACCTCCAGAGAAAATTACACCTGGAAGTAGAAAATCTGAGTTCACACCTGTGAATGATAACCAAATTTAAATGGAATCATTCAGTGTTTACTGGCCGGTGAAGTGTGCTGTCGTGTTATTTGAAAAACGTTCCCCCTTCACCGTCGTATTTCTGAAAGAGGAGATGGAGGTGTAATAACAGGCTGATAAAAGTCATAAGTGTAAAGGGTCTTGACGTCTGTGCGTCATGCTCCAGCAACCTGGCTCACCTGTGAGCATAATGCGGAGGAAGAGAGGAAACAAATTAATGCCAGCCAAATACTCATGTCGTGATCTGTGCCGGTAAACTTTTGACAGCTATTGAAACAGTCTAACAGTCACTGCTCTCAGGTTTTTGAATCTCCCAGTCGAGTGCACTCGTTTATGAAAAAGTAATTTTCCAGCAGTGTCCTCTCTTTGGAGTTTCTTTGTTGGGTCTACTTCATTTTACTTTTACTGAAACCAAAAGAGGAAAACAGAGAGAATTCGATGGACAAAATAACAGGAGCAGCTTTGCAGTGTAATTCAGATTAATCCAATAATGCCATCAAGGTATGAACCCAAGAGTGACCATACATAACAAAAGCCCCATGAAGCCCCATCAGAGCTGAAGTTGATCAGAACTGACAATGTGAACACAAAACGAACTGAGTCCCTTTTCTGTTGGTCTAATTTTTGGTCCGCTTTAAGAGGACTGAGTTTAGTTTGTTTAGAAGGACTATATGTGAAAACACCCTTTTAAACTCAGCACAATGAACGGTTCAGTTTCTCTTTCACTGCGCCTGGCGTTCTGCTGCTCCGTCTGTGACTAGAGTAGCCTACGCTCTACACTCCAAAGATGTGATGCAATGAATAACCAAACAGCATATAAAATAAAAAAATCAGTAGGTTGCAATTGTAACAAACCGCCACAAATGAATGAAACCGTGGGATGAAAATGTGTCTAACGAGACAATAAGGGGCAATTTTAGGCACCTACAGCACCTAACTCAAGAAAGATCAAATAATATTCAGTGCATCCAACATTTCCTTCTTATTTCTGAAGGTAAAGCAACAAAGAAGCTCACAGTATAAAGTACAAGTGTCCCAAGCTACAGAGTATTAACTGTTCTGAGAGCAGATGTTCAGCTCAGCTTATAGTGCTCAGCAGCTCTGTGGGCTCATTCTCTAGTACTCTATCATCAGGGATACAGAGACACAGACAAATAGGTAATAAAAAGAAGGTTGTTTTTTTTTGTTTTTTTTTTAATCAAAGTCTGATTTTATTATATATATAACCAATGTTATCCATAAAGTCTAACCATCATTTTAACAAGTCATAGTAAAGGCTTATCTAAAAACAAACGTTCACTAAGAAGCTAGTTAATTATACAGGTGAATTACTATTTCAATTAAAATGGAATACTTTGACCTACAGTAATGAGCAGGGAGTAAACGCCTGTACGCTAACATCAGGTCAGCATCGTGCTTGACCAAAAATATTGTCTCCAATTTCCCTAATAAAAGATATTCAAAACATAATATGACTTTAATTGGTATGACTCAAAATGCAAAAATACATCTTGTTTTGTGCCTCCTCAACACTTTACTCATTGGAGATAACTTTACCTGAAGTTTGTTTGCTATTTTTTCCTCTTGGCATGCTGGGGCTCTAAACTTTGCCAAATAGATGCAGTCACAGATGGAATAATTAAAAGCATCTTCAAGCAATCTGACTTCTGATATAATTAGCTGACATGTAATCATTTGTTGGTTTGATAGACTGTCACTTGCCAGTTGTAACGTCTCCAGAGGCATTCGTGGGTACGCAGCAAAGTGGGTGTGTGTGGGCACCTTAAATGTGTCCCAGGTGGTTTCACCTTGGGGAAAAAGAACTTACAAGACAAACATGCCCCAAAAAGGCAGTTACGCCTGGTTTGGCCAATAGGGTGGCCAGGCTTCAGTCCATGATGGCCATGGGCACCCCTTGACACCCTGGAAATTCGTAGTCCATGGTAGAACTAGTGCAGTTAGGGCTGCAACAACTAATTGATTAATGTCGGTTAGAAAATTAGTTGGCAATGAATTTTATCATCATTTAGTTGGGTCTATGTTATGATGCACGGCACTGGCCATGGTCTCCTAAGGTCTCCTAAGGTGGGGGCAGTACCCAGCCAATGCTGCGCCTTGTGTAGCTCATGTGACGAGGAAATCACAATGTCTCCTTTGTCTTCAACCATTTGTTCCAATGTAACTGGGCTCCTGACAAAATTTTTTTTTTTAAAGCTAACGATTCCTGTCCCTTACATTTGTTTTTTAAATTTACCTGTAATTGTGTATTTGTCTGTCAAAACAGACACAAACATTTAGCTAAAGCTGATTAGCTGAACTTCGGTCAGAGAGACATTGCGGTATAACGAAGGTTATGGAGTTCTTGGAATATTTCATGCCAGTAGCCAGCGACGGTGAAGCCTTTATTTCTTCATTAAAAAAAACATACATTTCCCCTTATTTTCGATGCATGGCTGCATTCCCCATTGTCCTTTTATTTATTTATTTATTTATTTATTTGTATTTGTTTAATTGTAGTAGCCTTATCTGTACTCGCTCTTGATTGCAGCATGCATTTGCTTTTTTATTTGCAAGTTTGAAAGAGTGTTGTACAAGAAAACAATGAAAATGTTTTGTCTTTTGAATAAAATGCTGTTTATCTAGTCAATATCTGATTAATCTAGGTGATAATCATCAGATTAATCAATGAGAATAGTCATTAGTTGCAGCCCTAACTGCAATGGATAGCATTTCTTTTTGATGGGATTGTCAAGTTGCCAATGGTTGCAACACAGTGTCCTCTCAATACATTATTTCACCCTGCAGAAGTTGTATTTGCAGGAGACTGGAAATTATTTTTTTTGTCTGTTTTGCTCGTAATTCTTTATCTCACCTGCAAAGGCTGGCCATGGATTAGTTGAGCTTTGTGCTCATGCAGACAAATCACCTAACCAGTGGCGATGTATGCAATTTGAAGATAGAGTAAGCTCTCACAAGTGGAGGCTTTCTGTGTTGGTGCAAGGCAACCAGGGACAACTGTAACAGAAAAATGAGAATTTGTTTGCAGTTTATTGTCATGGCCTTTCAATAGCTCAGTTAGTATTTGTGAATGTAAGGAAGTACTCTTCCTATCAAGTCCACCTGATGTAGTTACGAGAGGTAAAAGTTGGTAGCTTTGGACGATGTGTATATTTCTCTCTAAGCAGTCACTTTGTACAAAAAGGCTTTCTGTTTGCAGTGATAGTTCCCCCAGAGCACAGCAAGATAAAATGAAAAGTGGATGCTTTGGTAATATATTGCAATTAGCATGTATCTGTTTGGTGATTTTGTTCTTCTCTTCTCAGATGTGATAAAAGCTTCGTCTTCACCTTTTGTTTTTGCTTGAATTGAACATATTTGCACATTAGAGCTATACACAGACTTTGTTGTTTTGCAGTTGCAGATCGGAGCCCAACTCTCAAGTGTTGTTTCTCTTGGCTCACAGCCATCCAGCTTTAAAGTGTGATTACCATATTAAGTCCTCTAAATAAACTAATTAAAGGACATTATAGGCAGCCGTATTTGTTTGGAGGAATGAAATTTAAGCAGAGCTGTACTTGATGTATAAATGAAGTGTCACAAGGTTTCATAGTAGTTGTTAATAATCCCAAAGAAAACAATACAACATACTTCCACTGAAATGGGAGAAATCTACATGTTTAATCAAATACACAAGATGCATTTCCACCGTAATTTTATGCTTTTACATCATGTACATGGCCACTTATGCAGTATATGTAGTAGTATGTACACATTTAAATTTCATATTAATACATATTCTGATAACTGATTTTTTTTAAGATGTATGCCATGCGATTGCTTCACCCAGTGAAAATTCCTCAAGATTTATTTTCCTAAAGAATGTTGTTATCAGTAAATGTTATTCATATGAAGTGGCTCTTATACACAATATTTTTTTCGGACAATGTTTAACTCGACAAATTCAGTTGTGCTCAATTTGGACTGTTTTCTTACTGTTTTCTTATTTTTAGACAAGTCAATTAGTGTAAGTTTAAACCCCTGTTTTAAATTATTTGTTGGGAACATCAAAAGTACCCAGCCTGCTGTTCGGCAGTGTAACAATTTATAGGGGTCCCCTCTCAATGCTCTACTCAGTCTGTACATAATGCACTATTAAATATGTCCTGTAGATATCAAGAGCTTGCACCTAAACTGTTTAAATGTTGTTGTTCTGTTTCCCTCATAACTGTCCCTTTTTTTGTCATCATACAATACATATGTGATGTATAAACTGTATATATGACAGCATGTTTATGGATGTGTGTTGGTATATCTTATGTTTATTGTTTAATATGCAAGCTACCGTTCACGGCATGAGTTTTTAAGAAATAAAAAAAACATGCTAAGTGTGAAGGCAATTGGATGAACAGTTGTCGCGAACATTGAAGAACAGACAGACTTTCATTCTGGTTAGATAATAGTTAGCAAGTGTCTAATAATGTTGAGTCTTCTGTTAACATGCCATCAGATGACCTTGTAATGCTAGCTCAGAAGCAGCCCATTGAGAGTGTCTCTAACACAGTGAACAGCACATATACAACTTGCTACCTTGTAATAACATCTACATCCTCTCCTCCTGCAGGTACATGATGTTAATCAACGGAAAAAATGAAGTTTACATGATCGACAGAGACAACACGATCTTCCACATAGCGAACCTAGAGTTTCCTTTCCGGAAGGATCCACGTGTCCACTTAGCGAATACACTACTGGATGGGGTGAGTTGTTTTCCTTCCTAATACTGGCTTTTGTTTTGGATTATGTTTTTGTGACAAAGCTGCAGGGTTCTCACGGTCATGAAATTCCTGGAGAAGTTAAGAAAATTGAAAAACAGTTTTCCTGGCCTGGAACTGGACTATTGTTTAAAATATATTCATAAAAATCCCAAAACATTACATGAAGTACATTCTTTGTAATACTACTTTAAAAGGCCTACACACTAAATAGGATATAAGATGCTCGCTAAGATGGCTTCGCAACCTCAGGTGTAACCTGCCGCTGCGCTCTTGAAAGCCGACAGAAGAAAGGCACAAGAGTAGCGCCCAGGGCTGACCTCACATTTCCAGACTATTATATTCGTGGCATGTGTACGGCTCCTAATTTCCAGGGCTGGTACCTCGGTTATTCCATAGGCTAGTTAATAACATGTCGGGCAGGAAATCCAAAGTGTGGGATCATTTTGAGAAGGTGAAGGACGAACCCAAGGTGATGTGTAAACTCATCTTCATTGGTCGACTACAAACATGACGTATCATCTGAAACATGGAAGTAGCAACATGCCCATTAGCCACTTAGCACAATCATTACTGCTTTGCCCACAGCGTCATTAACAGGCGGCTCGCTCAGTGTGTGACGTGCACTTGTAGATAAAATATAGGCCTATATTAATGAAGGTTCATTAGTACGGTTTTGTATTTCTCTGTAATGTAGCACAGTGTTAACAATGTTACTGATACTATTCTGTCTCACACCTTCAACTCAAACCATTGTGTTGCCCCGCCCAAAATACATCATTTAATAATTACATTGATATCGTAAACATGCGGGCGACTAGTCGACTAATGGCCCTAAATGACGACTACTGGTCAATGAGGAGAATTCGTAGTCGGGGGCAGCCCTAGAGAATTCATTGTATAAGATGTGGGGGAACCTTGATGCTAACTTTTGGCTTCCTCTAAACCTCATACCTGTTTCTCCCTTGACTGGCATTGCATTTCCCCTTCATCTCCAACTTCGTCACACTCCCATCCTGTACCTGCCGCTCAGTCTTGCAGATAATTGACATCAGTTGCCAAACCTTAGGTGAGAAAAAGGCATGTTTCAGTCTGATGGTAGAGCCTGTCAGAGAAGGGCAACGGGAAAATGATGATCCATGTGCTGGAGAAATGGCTAATGAAATGTTTCACAGTTATCCGTCACTGTGCCACTCTGTGTTGTAGTGTGACACTCAGCAGTGCACTCCCCGGGGTGAAGGCGGGGGTCGCTGACTTATCCTCACCCTGTAATTCCAGGCTCAGACTCTTATTGGCATGCTTGTGCTGTTTAGGTCATACAGGTCCCCGGCAGCAGGTGCACATGTATGAGTCATTATCAAACCCCCTAACTGAAAACACAGGCAAGAAAATTGCTGCATGATCACGTCGTCAGCCCAGATTTGATTATAAATGTCTGGTAGTGTCTTGTGTGTGTGATATTCCGGTACAGGAGATGACGGATAAGGTGTCTGTGATTGTTTTTGTTTTGCTCCTGGCCTTGTTTTGTTAGAGTTTAGTAATTTTATGTAAAATAGGTGCATGTACTTCCTCTTGGCTTAACAGTTGCTGATTGATGCGGTGAATTTAGTTTCCTCACTCAGGCAGGACATGTAATTGCAGCGCATTAGTGTTGCTTTGAAGGAGCGGTGCGGATGTGTGTTTAGATTGCTACAAGGTTTGTTTTGACTTTGTTTATTCATCTGTTGATGCTTCTGGCTCTCAGTTCGGAGAGGCTGTGTTCGGCTGTTTACAGTGAGCCCTGTAGAAGCCCAGCTGTGTTGTCTGATATGTTTCATCTTTACCCCAAAGGCACTGATCTTTGTCTTGACGTGCTGTTTTTGTGGTACAGTTTTTGATGAGCTTTACATCAACTTGAGTTGCAATATTGGATGACTGCGCAACGGCGATTGAATTCCTGGCGGTTTCTTTTGGTCACATTAATGTATTCATCCGCTGCCGTCTGTGCAATGGTTCAGTGCACCAGATGCATAATGATGGCAGCCTCCTGGAATGACATCATTGCTTCTCTGCAACCCCTCCTGCAGTGATCTGTATGCCCGCCATTCAGTCCTCTTTCTCCGCTCCACCAGCCTGGATGTGGCAATTTAGAGTGGATGTTTGGTCTTTTGTCCCTGAAATCATGTCAGCCAGTGTGGATGCACGTAGAAAAATAATAGTTTTGATGGATGATTGTTACTTCTACCACACTATGAATAGTCTGTAAGCTAAGATCACCCACTGCTACTAGTGAAGCCAGCATCAAAGTGCTATGTGTTCATAATCTGCCACTATATTGCGGGCTGTTTGAGAAGGCCCAGCACCTATGATAAGTAGGGTTGGGTAGCATAGTCGGTACTTTAAAGGACCGAATTACATTGGTATTACTAAGTACCAAGTCACATTACATCATGTTAAATTCATCAATGTCAAGTGACAGTCCTTTAATGATCACCTGGGTGAGAACACGGATTGAGACAAGACGCAGAGGTACTGTGAAGCATCATGAAACCTGTAAGCCAGTCAGGGAGCTCCACTGAGCTGCTGGATTCAACTTCGGACAGGAGAGGGAAGTGCCCCAATGCTGGGCCGCAAGACGAGCAGACAGACAGACAGACAGAAACAGAAGATTAGCTCTCTGTATGATTATAAAAAAAGCAAAGGAGCAGAATTGCATTTAAGTCTACGACATCACTCCTGCAGCTTGTTGAAAAATGTATTTATTATTTTACGACAGAGAAAGTAAAGTACCATAAAAGAGCACCATTGGGTAGCAATATGGAATTCCAGGCACTGGATCAAATGTGAACAGTCATTTCTCCACTATGCTTTAGAGTCTCATTAGATACACTCAGTTCTGCTTATTTGCATCTTGGAGGAAACTTTAAGAATCTTGGGAGATATTAAGTTGGAACATGTTTGCTTGACTAGGCCCTGTCTGCACGTGTAGAGATGCATTTGAAAATGGGTATTTTCGCCCTTGTTTTAAAATGACAACAAAATCTGTCAACACAACCTTCGTTTTATAAAATATTTTCATCCACACCAGAACACTTAAACGACTCCAGATGCGACACTTAAACGACTCTGGCGCTTGCTTTCTTCCAGTCTCTCGTCGTGGCAAAGGTAGTAAAGTGCACAGGCTTCCTTTTTTGAAACACCTAGTGGAGATCTCGTCACTGTTGAGTACCTTTTTGATGCAAGGACAAAGATGCTCACGCAGAGATGCCAGTGATGCTTTGGACATTGTAAAGTTTTCCTTTCACTTCTCATCAACAACAATCTCGTCTCTATAGTGTCCCACCATCTGTTGGTTCGACCGGACCTGATCCAAAAGAGTCGTTTCTGGCAGGCTTTCAGCCATAAAGTAGCCATGAGACCAAGCAGTGCTGACAAAACTTAAACCGCTTGCCATTGTTGTTGTTGTTTCCGGTGCATGCAGATAACGCAAAGCAATGGTGCACTAGAAAATGTGCCAACTGGGGAGAGGACTTCATGGTTTCTCAGACACTCTGTGTGACATGTCCACACGGATACAAAGTAACTGGAGTTTTGAGATTTCTGCACAGTACAAGGAGATGTTTCAGTGACCTAAAACTGCATTTGCATGTGGATGAGAAGTCAAAATATAGGGGAAAATGTCTATTTTCAAAAATAATTGTATACGGATAGACAAGACCTAAAGGCCAATTCCTGGTTTCGACATCCGTGGGGTCGAAAGGGTTGGTGTGAATCTGCATGACGTAGACTTTGCCAGTTTTCAGTCTGCGGACGTCCACATGCAGCCCAAAATTTGTGACTGTCCAGTTAGGTACCACCTGAGCTTGACCCAGGTTTTGTCTTTAAGGCTTCTGAAACCATTGTGCGGCATTAGTCACTTCATTATAACTTATTTCAGGTAATTGTCTTAACTTCTGGATTAGAAAAAAACATATTTTCATCCACATGCATTTTGAGAAGGAGATGTCATTGTGTCTTTTCAACCAGCTATTTTGAAAACACAACAGATTTTGCTTATTGCAGTTTTAAACTACCACATAGAGTCAATGTTCTAGTGTGTGTAATGATAAATCAAAGTTCCTGGTTAGAACTCCTAATTATTCTATCAGCTCAACAGGGCTGGAGCTTACCATTGTGCAGCACAGATGAAACAGCAGCAGCTTAACTGTTACGTCTACACAGGCCCTGTGGAGAGAAGTGCTGGTCTGGGGCCACAATGTGAAGTAAATTAAATGAAAATGGCACATTAATCAGTGTACTCATCTGGCTTGACCACTACAGCCGAGTCCCTGGAGCTCGTATGCGGCCAGTCTCAATGAAAACAGCTTGATGTATCGAACTTTTAAAAAATTCAACTCAGAAGAGGGCTGCAACAACTTTCCTTCTCTTTTGAATGTGAATAAATCGATCTTAATTCCCTGTTTATTTATTTGGTCAAAATCGATGTCGGAGTATTTCCGTCCCCAAAAGTAAAGTGTTTGTGTAATTGACTTTCTGCTACTCTTCCACCTGTCAGCTACAGGAGCAAAGCGCAGTTAGCTTCCTGAATATTTTATGAGTGGAAAAGGGAATAAATATAGTCCTCTAAATGTGGTGCTTCGCTTTTTTAAATTTAAACCAGGTAAAACAGAGTTGCGGACCTACTTTTGCTTATGCTACTTCAGCGCCTGTGACGTCTGCATCTCTGCTGTCTGTCACCGTATCTGCTGGTTGTGTAACAGGTCTTTGAAAACTCCTCGTGTCTGTTGGGTGTCCTGCACCACCGCTGCACCTGACTCTCAACTTGAGAGTCTTGCATAATGGATGTGCTTTGCTATTTCTGCTTCATGTCCTTCTTCCCGAGAACCCATCACACACACACACACACACACACACACCACACACCACACACCCACCTCCCCAATTCCCTGCTATCCCTCTCATTGCTGCAGGCAACTCCCTCTCTGAACATGCATCCCCTTGAGAGCACTCACCCCCTGGTGCCTCACTGTTTTCATCCTCTTTAACTACTCTCAAAGAGGAAGCATACATGCTGTGCTAAGACTGCTCAGTTTAAGGACATTTCTCTGTATATATTGTCTCCACTTAATCATAGATATTTATCCGAATAACATCAATATTTGTCTCTTGTCTTTATCTCTGCAGGAGATGATCATCGACAAGGTGAATGGGCAGCCGGTCCCCCGCTATTTGATATACGACATCATCAAATTCAATGTGAGTAGCCGGGGCCACTTGAGAATGTGTTGTCCTTCCTTTGACCTATCACTTCTGAAAAGCTGCCAGATCAAGAGGTCAGACTGAATAAACAGACAGAACATTGGACGCATGCCATTAACGCCGTGGTCTATCAGCAGCTCCTTCTGCCCTCTCCTTTTTATTTACGGTTAACAAGTGTCTGGCTGCACAGAGAAAATTGTAATTTTTTTTGTGGTCTGTCAGCAGTTGGTAGAATACATAATCAGAGAAAGGTGTCAGCTGTATGTCAGGAGCAAGCACTGACGTGGAATGGGATTTGCTTATCCTGAGGTCTAAGAAATCAAATTCCCGGTTGGGTTCCTTCAAGGCTCCGCTGTAGCAGGCAGCAGAGCCGTGCTCATCCAGGCTCGGCAGTATTTGCACAGGCATGACGGTGCTTTGTCAGTCTGCACGCTGTGAGGAAGAGCACGGCTTTGCTTGACCCCCCCACACCCTGTCACACACCGAGCTTTGCTAAAGCCTGACCTTAGCCTCAACGCAGGAGCTGAACTGCGTCTGACCCAAACTGAATATTTATAAGCCTGGTCTTTGTGCTTTTAACACTGCAATTGGTTGTGCTGAGCCCCACTGACCTGTGTTTTTGATAAAGACTTCAAACAAAAACGTAGTTAAATATTCATCAGAGTTCTTTAAGCAACATTATGCAACTGTTTAATGTTAAAATAATAGCGACAAAATCATTTTAATGGTAAACTGACCTGTTCTAAGGAGAATGACACCTCTTTTGTTCCCACTCCTCGCCCCAAATGTGTGTTCTTGCTAAGTGGCAACCTCTGGGGCTGACAAAATGAAGCCAATGCAGATGTGCCATTAACTGTAATTCCTTGGATGGTCAGTTGGGGCTGGCTCCAAAAGTGAATCAGTCCCCGTAGACCCCCATGTTAACAAAACCCACCTGCCCACGCAGAAATAATCATGATCACAGCCTGGTACAAAAACTGGTTTCGGTCTGTATAGCTAATTTTTCCATTCATGACAACTGTACGGGGGGGGGGGGTGATTTTTTTTTATATGACTCACCTTAAAATTCTAGTGAGGCTTAAAGTTATGCATAATCAAGGGAGTGGCTGCTTTGAGTGACAGGCTGAGGCATTGTTACAGTCTGTAGCCCCTTTTAAACAGAGATTGCATTATAAGGCTGCTACGAGGACCCTCCTTTATGCCATATTTCCCAATTTGCAGACATTGTCAGCCGCTGTTCTTCTTTGAGTTAGCTGCCACCTGCTATCAGCTACTTTTTAAATCTTCATGCTGTCCCTTTTGTACAGAAGTTATTTCGATGTTGTTATTGCCCCCAGTGTCACCTTAAAGGTGAGACAACTCTTCCCCCATTCTGCGATTGTTCCTTCCATACAGAATGTTGAGGCAGGAAATTCACGCCTTGAAGAAGCAGTGTAAAAGGGGCTTTGGAGAGCTCATTGAATTTTGTTATCCCACTTGAACACTGCACTTGCGAGGTTATGCAGGGTTAATCGTGGTTTCCAGAGTCTCCAAAAGTATAATGGGAGCAAGAGCCTTCAGCTAGTAAGGGCTGGCTCAGGCTTGCCAGCCCCTAGTTAGTCTGATATAGGTCTAGTCTGCGGGGGGACTTCTAAGGACCTGTGTCTATGTAACTTTTTTTTTTTTTTTGTGGCAGCCAGTCTTTTTTGCTTGTTCCCAATGAGGAGAAACTGTATGCTGCTGCATGCAGCTTCCTA
The DNA here is from genome assembly GCF_006386435.1 of Epinephelus moara. Taxonomy (NCBI): domain Eukaryota; kingdom Metazoa; phylum Chordata; class Actinopteri; order Perciformes; family Serranidae; genus Epinephelus; species Epinephelus moara. Next base: position 21,164,963 of record NC_065517.1, read on the forward strand.
CAGAAAAAGGGCCGCGCCCTGCATCTTTTTTCAGGGCCACTCACAGCGCATCTGGTTTAAAATCTCTGAACATTTCAGAAAGGCGCTTGTGAGGACACTGCTACTGCTTTAGCTAGGCTACTATCACAACACAGACAGGAAGGCACATATTTGTGGCCAAGCACTTGAGTGTTGCTGGTGAGTTTTGTGCTTTTATCACCGTACACTTAATAAGCTTGCTGTTAAATGTATATTCAACCATCTGTTGATGCAGGGTTATATTAGCCACCTTGCCAACGTTAATAAATATAAAGATATTGTCATAAAAACAAAACCTACACGTAGTGCAATCATTTACTATCTTTGTTGTATTGCGGCTGATCTCGGGGGTAAAGAGCTTCTGTATCTCATGGTTTTCCCATTTTGTAGACATTTATGGCCACTGTTCCACTTTGAGCTAGCTGCCCACAGCTACTTTTTAAATTAGTCAAGCTCTTTTGCATGAAAGTCCACATTTCTAATGTTACACGTTTTTAAATCCACCACTGAATATAGTACTTTACTGAATACTTGCACTACCTTTCGATAAAATGTAGATTATCTAAGTCACACTATATTCCTACATATAACCTACCTCTGCACAGGACCAAACATACACTATTAATCTTTATACTTACCTGCATTAACATTCAGTGTCTTATACCTGTAGACATCCTGTTCTGGTGTTGCATTTGCTGGTTTAAATCCTTCAGTTTATCAACAAATGATAGAGATAACACTGATAAGGGTACAGCCTAAGTTGCATCTTTCATGAATAACATTAGCAGGTATGTACTCTGCGGGTATTCTGCTGTTGGATTGTCGTTGTTCTCCTTTTAGCCAGGAGACGGATCACTACAGTTGATGTCAGGACAGTGTAAACAGTCACCAACCCTGCAGGCACAATTTGTATATACAACAGTGGTGTTAGATAAGGCCTCCAAATCTCAGTAATACCACTTTTTGCATAATGTGGCTTTAACATTATCAGAGCCACTGTATTGGGTTGAAGTGAACCAGATAATCAGTCCATTACGCTATCACAGCTGGGCAGCTGTAATTGCCTCAGTGTATCCATTCATGTAAATTTGGCTTTAATATTTGTGTAATAGCATGTTTTTCTTATTATTTTGACTTGGACGTTTTTCTTGAGAACAGCCTTAGGATAGCATTAAAAGGCTGTTAATTGCTAACACTTTTCCAAACTGTAAATTAATTCATTCCTTCAACCGATCTGTGAGCTGCTAATGGCAAGCATGCAGACACGGAGACAAATGAGCCTACAGTTTGCCCTTAGCAAGCCTCCGCTGTCTTACTTGCTTACTTGATGAATACCTCGGGATCAAGAAGGGGAGGAGGGGGTTACTTCCGCCATTATGTTTGTCTGTCACCTCCTTTTCTCCATCGATCTGGAGGATCACACAAGCAAGCGGCTCAATAAAGGCTCCAGTGGTGAGGGGAACGTCTGTCAGGTGGTGCAGAGGTTAGCAGCTCCACATGACTCCCCCCCCTCCAAGCCATCAGTAAAGCGTTGTTGTATTGATCCTAGCCGGCCATTATTAGCCTACTCCATTATCTGTCGCGGGCTGCTCCTTGGCACCAAGGCTTCATCCTGAGACCGAGGATGGAAATGCAGCAGGAGAGACAACACACCGCCTGCTGGGCCCGTGACACCTTACTTGTTTGGTAAGTCAGGTGAATCACAGTACTGGGATTCTTTTGATCAGAGCATGATGAGAAAAGTGTGTCCTCTCGGCGTGGTGGCTGATTTAGCCGTCAAGGGTCAGAGTTTATTCAGTTCTGTGGATTTTGATGAAGATAAATGAGTGTCAGCTGCATATACATCGCTGCTCATGTTGGAGCAGTTGATAGTCTTACAGTGTTGAGAGTGCTGATGTGTACAGTACCTCCCCAACCATGTAACTGACTGACCCCGACTATCACCCTGAGACATGATGTGAATTTTCTATTTCTGCTCTTGCTGCAAAGTATAAAAGGATTTTTTTTTTGTCCTTTTGGAAAGTTGTTGCTGCTTGTCAGTCAGTCACTGTCAGCTCCCCCACTGTGGGGGATGAGACAAAACAACAATTACTTATATGTCTTTAATTTTGACGTCGCTTTAGAAAGCTATTATCTTGAAGTAAAACTGTGGAGGTTTTTGTTTGACATCAACCGTCTGTGCCACGACACTTTGATTGACCTCCCGATGTTTCATCATGCCAAAAATAATCTCGCTTTGGGTGCAGAATTGGACAAAATAATTGTCTCAATCAGATTAACAGACAAACAGATAAACAACACAGAAAGCTTATCTGCGGAGTTACGGAGTGCTTTTTGACTTCAGCTCTATTCACTTCTACTTTTGAAGTTTTTCTGCAGATACAGTCTGTATCTCTGCAGGGCTTTCCACCCTAAGCATAGTCCCTGAGCTGCATCATGCCTTTCAAACCAACGGCAGCATCACTGATGACGCGCTGCAGACAAGAAAAGGTACAAGTGGATAGATACTGGTGCTGTGGTTTTATTGGTCTCTAGTTGGTAAAAGCCCATAGTAGCTAACAATGATTTCATGGTAAACCTCAGTCACTTTAATTTGCTAGTAAATCACAGCTCATCCAAGCCATTCTGTGGAGACTTTCAGCTGCATTTGGCTTGTGATTGTGACATTAATCTCTACCTTCATTTCCATGTTGAGCATTTGATGTAAAATATGGACAAGAAGGTGGTTAATTATGGGATAATGGTACTAAAAGGTAGCTGAGAGGGTAGCAATGCTCCCTATTTCGGTAACCTCTACCACTGGCTGCAAGTCTTTATTTAGCACAGTAAACCCAAAGAATGTTTCATGTTGTTTTATTGGATTAATTATAAGAGGATAAGGAAATATATATTTAGTATGTGAAATAAATATAGTCATTAGTCTAGAATTCTGTTGTAGAAAATAGTGTTTTTCTCTCTCTGCAGATTATCTTGCAACCCTTTAAACCCTGCTGAATCACACTGATCTGACAGCTCATTGCTATGTGTAAAATGCATTTTCAATGCTGTTGAACTCAATCTCAGAGGTAAGCCCGAGTGGGTATTAAAGTTACTCATAAAGCAGCAGGAACAATAGGCATCAGGGACTCTTAGAGTATAACTACGTGGTCTATTGTCATGACTCGTGACTTATGTTCTGCCAGTCTGCAGTTGTAGACATTAAGTCTCTTCCGAAGCCACAGACGAGGCAATTAAGACCGCAGCTCTTTGAAAGATGATGATGGAAAAAGATGCAACCTCTCCTGTGGGTAAGGTCTGGCTCAGGTCTACTAACATTAGTTTGGATTGGGATTCAAAACGTAAGTATTTTAAGTAAAAACCTGCAGTCTGTCTTTGAGGCGTGTTCATGTGAATCAGGTGGGAAGAAATTCTTAGCAACAAAACTCACAGGACTCTGTTTACTGATTGGCTGGGGGTATTCTATGGCCATAATTCGGACATAATAAAGTTAAACTATCCCCAACTTTTGCTTGGTTGCACTTTGCTGCAGAATCAAATGGCTGCAGCTTGGAGCGGCCGCCACAGCTTTCCATGCACTTGGCATCGCGGCTTGACACAAGCTGCACTTCGCCACTGCTTGATGAGTTTTCAGTATTAATGTATGTGATGACAGGATCTCATGGCTGCTGTGTTCATAACGCTCAACGCCACAAGAAACCGAGAGAGGAATTCATAGTTTGAATGACATGTCTCCTCCCAATAACAGTACCGGCAATAACAAATGACAACTGGAGCAAAGTTTTCTCTGAAGAAATCATGTTTGAAAATGGCTCTGCTTGTACATCGGCTTTGGATCCATGCTGAAAACAGATACAGTTTGTGGTTATAGACAATTTTAGGCTAAAACAGCCTAAAAGCCTCTGTTTTTGTCGGAAACATCCCGAGGGAAGCTGCAAATTAAGCCTCTCTTGAGTGGCCCCAACGCCGATTTTGTCACCTGCGTGTGTCTTTTTTTCCAAATCATCCCAGACAGTCATGCAGCTTTTAACAGTATTCCCAGCACTGCCAGATTTTTGTTTCTTAAGACGTTGTTTTTTTGCTGTATTCTTGAGGGCATCATTCAGCCTCTCCAGCCTCACGTTGAAGAAGGGTTTATTTCTGACTGCAGCTCTCTGGTGTTTAACATTTAATGAGTGTTTATATATAGATTCTTTATGCACTCAGTTCAATTTACCCATAAGGAGGGGTGGGGTAGGGAGGTGGGGTGTTATATAATGCACTGAGTTGTATGTTGCACTCAAGTACAATGGTTGACTCTTTTCATTTATGATGAATGCATCTTTACATTTATATCCCATTAGATTTTTAATATTTTAAGAATCTACAGAATGGCTGTATACTAACTTAGTTTTATATTATTTTTGTAACTGACCGCAGGTAGCATATGTTTGTCTCTGCAAGTGACTGAGATTTTTGGGGCTTTAAATATGGGTTATTTTTCATTATCTAATCATTTGCGGTGTATTTTCTTGATTAATTGCTTGAATTTAAATGTAGAAAACTGAAAAATGTGACAAATGCAGCTAGTAAAAAAGTGAAAAATGTCAAAACATTGAAGTTGCTTATGTCAAACAGTCCAAAAACCCCAACATATTCACTTTATTGTTATAGAAAATTAAGATAATCAATAAATACTTGCATCTGAGCAGCTGGAACCATTGAGCTTTTTTCCTTAAAAGTTGAGCCCACAGCTGACAATTATTTTCATTGTTGATTATCTACTAGGAGGAAAACATACACACAATTTGGAGTTATGGTTTGGTACTTTTTGGTACAGCACGGAAAACAACAGCAACAACAAAAAAAAAGTAGAAAATATAGTTTTTTAATTTATTTTGAAAAATGTAGACATTCAACAGTGGCTCATTGGCCATAATTCTTATAGTAAAAGTTGGGCACTTAAATAATGGCACACTGTCAATAAGAAAAAATAAGTAAATAAATGACACAAATGTCAGTGATGTTATGTAAATGTAATGCTTCATCATAAGACTCTGACCTGTTGATAATTTCTGAACGGGTGGGGTGGTTCTGTTCCCCTCGTGTTAACGTGGGTTTTCTCAGGGTACTCCGGCTTCCTCCCACAGTCCAAAAACATGCAGATTAGGTTAATTTGTGACTCTAAATAGCTCTGTGATGGTCTGGGTGTACCCCGCCTCTCACCCAATGTCAGTTGGGATAGGCTCCAGCACACCCGTGACCCCTAACAGGATAAGTGGTTACTGCAAATGAATGAATGAATCTGCAGTGTGAGGCTGCCTGAACACGGTGGGGAGAAGGACTCGCCTTCCAGTCTGTGCGTCTCGACTTATTCGGGTGATGTCGTATTTCCACAGTACACCAAACTTCAGTTGAACAATGTTGCCACTCATTTAGACACAAATCGTTGTGCATTAAGCGTGAGTAACCCAGGTAGCTGACTTAAGCTGACTAGCATGCTACAGCCAATGGACACCAACTAGTGGACCGCCCAAACTTTCTGGGGGAAACTTGCACTCTAGAATTTCAGATCCTTTTTTTCTGAGTAGTAACATAAATCAACATTTTGACTGTTTTGGTCACAGGGCATACCAAACGTATGTCGCATATTTCAGAACATCCTGTACTGTTTGAGACGCATACACATGCTGTTACACCCCTATTATCTAACGTTGAAAATGTCCTTTTACCTGTTCTGGAAAAGGTGCCTGCTCCACATTGCTTGTTTTGTCCAACTAAAAGTCCAAACCCCAAAGATATTCATTTTACAATCACATTCATTCATTTACTGTCGCATGAGACAAAGACAAGCAGCAGATTCTCACAGCTAAGGTGTTAACTAATTAATCAGTTAATTGACAAATTGTTTCAGCTGTTAAAAAATAAGCTTTATAGCACATTTATGGAGTTCTGAGGCTAAAAAACATAATGTCTTCTTCAGTCAGGGGTGTCCTTAGGCGATCTGCACTATCAGCATCACATCATATTAAGACATTTCTTTATAGATTGGTATCACTTATATCAAGCCTGATCCATTGCTGCTGCTGCTTGTCAAAAACGTTGCATTGTGCTCCTGTTGAAACCCAGCCCTATCTCAAACCCACCGTGATGACAGTAAGTCAAAGTGGAGCAACACAGAGCCATAAATGGCACCCATGGAGACACATTACCTTCCAGGCCCACAGCAAGAAAAAGACGATGTGATACCACTGATACGATCGATCTTTATTCCCAGAAACGTCAGATTAACGAGATTCTTATCGGCTGTGCTTTCCCGTCACAGGCGTGGACAGCACATGCCTTGAATCATCCACACTTACATCTTGTTCTGTCCCGATGACACAGCTGACAGATGGTGCAGAATGTGTGGGACATCATACCAGCTGTTGCTCCAGGAGAATGGAGTGTGGTTTTTTACAGTAACACTAAAAAAGAAAAACAACTCCTCCAAGTGATGCCGAAATGAGTGTCTCCAACTTTTAATTTGCCTTTGACCTCATTTGTTGTTGCCAAATTGTCCTAACAGAGTTGTTCAGGCTGCATTAAGCAAGTCAGACGGACTCTTAAACAAAGTCACAGACACACAGTCGCGGCATACTGCTCTGTTATTATGTTGTTATGGCCAATGTGTTGGCAAACAGTTGCTTACTATCACACACAGCAGACACAGGACTACGTGGGCGTCCCAATGGAGTCATATCAGGCCACTTGATGAATGCAAGTCCATTATCTATTCCACTTTTTACCTGTTCTGGAGCGACAACTCCCTAAGGTGATACAATAATTATTTTTATTGGGTTGTAACTAACTCTTTACATTTTTAATCAGTCTGATATTTGTTTTCTTGAGTTTTTAAATTAATTGAGTCCAGAAAATATCACAATATCTTATATTTTTCTTTTTGTAAGATGTTCAATTTAAAGTCATATACATGTATTCTACGAACACTCAAAGCGCTTTACACTACAGAGTCACATTCACCCATTCACACACACTTTGGTGGCCGAGGATACTAAACAAGGTGCCACCTGCTGCTCAGTTTTTTAGGCAGCCAGTGGGAGCATTTTGCAAGAGCAAAATTTTGCCCAAAGATACTTTGATATATGGACTGGAGGAGCCGGGTATTAAACTGCCAATCCTCTGATTTGTGGACGACCTGCTCAACCTCCTGAGCCACAGCTGCCCTACTGGTCAAAGGGAAACAGAGATTCATGTGGGTACCTCAGACCCTCAAAAAGCTTTTCCAGGATGGTCTTTTCAAGGCTTATTTTAGGATGAGTCAGGAACAGTCTAACAATCAGCTGTAAAATGTTGAGCTTATTTCCAGGTTGGTAGAATGTGAGAAAGTAGTTGAAGCTACACTTTGTTCAGATATGTCTTCCAGCTTGCCTAGGGCGACGTTGAAAGTGAGCTAACATTGGCTTAACACCAATCATGTACGCTTCCTCTTGTTGTTATCACCACTACAGAAGGCCCGTCTCTTAAAACTTCACTCTCATTGAAACCAATTACAACAAGCCACCCCGGGCTGCTAAAACACGCTCTGTCAGATCACGGCCTAAATGGGATGAAATGTAACAAACACTTTGGCCAGTCGTTGCTTCACCCCTACAGGGTGTTGTCTTCATTATGTAAATAGGAGAATAATTGGAGTTGATTGCTATACTTTTAAAGACTTGTGACCAGAGTGAATCTCCTTATTTCACAAATTCAATTTTGGCTGTATTTTTAAGACATAATTAGTGTAATTCAGAATTGATTAAAATCTTTGTATGAGACACAAAATCCTCACTCTTCACACCATCAGAGGAACACTAATGGCTGTTTTTTCTCACACGTTCTAGTATCACTACACACAGCAGACACAGCCGTGTTCGAGAGTGCTTGGCTGAAGATATGTTTTGCCGTTTGTAAGGCTTTACATTGTACTAACTTACATAAGACTATATACCAACAACTCTGTGATCTTCTTCACTCTTTTGCTAAATATGTGCATGACTCACGAAACAGAACAGTCTACTAATTGTATCTAATCTTAACTAATCATTGGCCATCCACCTCCTCATCTGCTTTGAAAAAAAATCTTTTTCCTCCCCCCAGATGGTCCAATAACTCTATAGAAAGCTCTTGACAAGAGAAGTGGCCTTTACCAAACAGAAAGAGACCAGAATACAAATGCCCCCAAGTCACACCTTCCTGCTCAGTGCCTCTCGATATAGATCAGGAAATATTGATCTTGTGTAGGAAGAATAAAGGTATAAATGTCTGACTGTATGTTTTCTATTTTTATGTTATTGGAATGTTCTTTAAAGACTGAAGACAACACAATGTTGAACAGAAAATCACTATATGTAGACAAAAAAAAGGTTGGAATTTTCAAGAAAAGCCAAAGGTTTCTCTGGTGTCCCTCCCAGCGTTTCATATACACACAGCTTTGAGGAGGACTTTTCTGTAGACCTGCATCATTTTGTCCATTAATTGATTAGTTGATCAGAAAATTAGTCTGCCACTATTTGTTGGAACTGAGTAATTATTTTAGTCATTTTTCCACCAAAATCCAAAACATTTGCTGGTTCCAGCTTTCACAAATTGGAGGATTTGATTTGACAGTTTTGCCCTGTTGGTTGTAGAAAACAAGACATTTGAAGACATCAGCTTGGTCTGAAGGAAATAATCAGGCATCTTTCACTGTTTACTGACAATTACGGAGGAAACGATTAATCAAGAACGTAATTGGCAGATTAATGGATGATAAAAATATTTACTAGTCGTAGCCATTAGGGATGAGCATGTGTACCCGATTTGGACGTAAGTATTTGCTCAGCATACATAGTAACTGCTTTTTTTCCTGCTTCTCTCATCCATCGATCTAATGATCTGATCCAATAATCGACTGCTGCTGAAGGGAAAAATACCTCATTAAGAATCCCACCTGCGCTGCGACCTGCAAAAAACTCTGAATTTAGAGAAGAAACAGAATGATGTAAAGGGACACACAAACAAAAAAATGAAAGAAAGTTAGCCACCTCGATTATCTTTCTGCTATAGAGGGAAAAAAACGCTCTAGCTTGTTTTTATTTATTTGAACCAATCATAATCATCTTGGGCAGCACTAAGAACAGGATGCAGCAACTGTACTCCTGCAAAACAGTGTCAAATATGAAGTTGTTTTGTTGGAGCATTTGCACTTGGTGGGGCAACACTGTCATTGAAATGGCCTGCGAGAGAAAACATCACAAAATTCAACTTATAGTCATAAAAAGACAAACATAATTAGAGAATCAGTGCCCTGGGGATGAAGCTTGAAAATTCTTTATATCTGGAGGTGCTCACTTGAGCCGTTTAAACCACAGACAAGTTTTTAGCTATATGTGGCTCGAGCAGAACATTATTATGACAATATCACAGCAGCTTGTTTGAATTGAAATGGATTAGTACACTGGTAAAGTCACTGTCTCTGGCGCATGTTAAAAGATGTTGCAAATGATATAATGGAATTGTTGTTAATCATTACCTGACAACATTTATGTATAGAAAAAAAAACAAAGTCAAAATTTATTACATAGACAAAAATGAGGTTCCTAAGATGGATCCCTGGGGAATTCCAAAGCCTCCTATAGCTTGAGGAGCTTGAGCCTTTTTTTCATAAATGTTTCCATATTGTTTCTCATAAGCAAATGCAATGTGTTTTTTTGAAATCCTATCCTTAACTGTGTAAAATACCTTTGATGATGTTTTTTGTTAGGGTCTTTATTTAAAGGAGCAAAATTTAGCTTATTTAAACAGATCAAGAAAACATGATTTTGGAGATACATTGGAAATGTGTAAACGCATTTGGAGATGCAGGAAAGGCATTTTTCAACATGTTTTTCCGCTCATCGTGACCAGGTGACATAGAGAATGTTTGCTTCTCATTATGTTTTTCTGTCTCTTGACAAATAAAGAAGTGGCAGCTTGGTTGCTGAGTTTGAGCTCCTGTTTTCTCTCTGCGCTAATGTGTGAGAAATATTAAATGTCAGTTTGTTGTCATACATTTAGTCCATGTCCATCTGGCAACCTTTCAAAACAATATTTCTTCTTCTTTTAGGATTTGTCTTGTGTGTTGATAAAAGTGAGTCACCCTTTTTAATCACTTTTTATTTGAGCAGTGGGCCTATGTGCTGGTGACCGTCAGGTGACAGCGCTGTACCCAGGGTGGTTTCATCACAACTCCTCTGCCTCCATTTAACACTAAAGAGTCATGCTGGTTTAATTTGTAATCTGGCTGGCTAATTTTCCACCAAAGCTTCATTATTAATAACCAGGAGCAGGAACTTGTATTTTTTGCTGCCGCAGTCACGGTCGTCTGCCAGATGGGTTCGGAGACACCTTTGCTCTGCCTCGGTGGCCCTGTCTGTCTGAGAGGCAGTGATGGCTCAGGGCGCCGGTGCCTATCTGTGGAGAACGACCGTGTGTGACTGGCCAATGATGGGAGGAAGCTGTTGTCATAGTGACAAAGGAAAAACGATTCCACTGCACTGTGTACTTTTGGTGTTGACATTCCCATGAGCTCAGCTGATGTCAGGGTCTTGTTGTCTTACTGTATGCACCTGCATACTGCTCGCCTGTGGTGTAGCTATAAATAAGAGCTGCTTGTAGAGACTTACAGTGAGTTTTATTGATGCTGTGAGGATGTTATTGTTTGTGCCGAGGCATTATATTTCTTGTTAGGGCTGCAAGTAATGATTATTTTCACTACTGATTCATCTGTTGATTTTTTGCTTGACTAATTGAATAATCAAAAGGGACATCAGTCAATAAATTGCCACTCATACGTTCCTAAATTTGACATATTCCAATGTATTATCAAAACCTCATCATATCAAAACTGAGGATATTCAGGATAATATAAAAAGAGAACAGAGAGAACCAGCAAATCCTATTTGAGAAGCAGGAACCAGATAGTTTGGGGTATTTTCTACCTCATCTCATAAGTCATTTTTCTGGACTGAGAGTTCCCAATTTTGGTTTCCTATGACCGGTCATTTCATCTCCAGCACTCGTCCTATGGCTCATCATCAGGATTCCAACAAAAAGCTGGGTTGAAGATGAGTGTGAAACATCCATATTCTGCCAAAAAATACACTTAACAGCTTTTATTAAATTCACTCAAAGTCCTCACTGCATACATTAAATGAGTCTGGGCAGACATGGATATAAATTGCAACTTGTCTGGTTGGCACAGGTGTTCAACTGTGGGGCAGTAATTCTAGTTTTACACACATCGAGATAAGCCATGTGAAATTCCATGTACCTCAGTATAATGACAATGAAGGTCACTCTGATTCTCATTCTCTAAAATAAAGGCTATTCTGTATTGTCTACATTTAGTGGTTTATTGATTGTATTAATAACAATAACAATGATTTTTCTTCATCTGTATTGCCAAGAGTGAACATAACTTTAATATGTGTGTCTGAATGAGTTGATTAACACGTTTTCTTTGTGTGTGTCAGGGGCAGCCTGTTGGCCAGTGTGATTTCAACATCCGGCTCTTATGCATAGAAAAGGAGATAATTTCTCCCCGTATGGAAAAGATGAAGACTGGACAGATCGACAAAACCAAGGAGCCCTTCAGTGTCCGGAATAAACCCTTCTTCGACATTCATGCAGCACGCAAGGTAACGTGAACAAAGCCATCCTTTTCACTTTCCAACCCAATCTTCTCTCCACTTCTTTCACAGATGTGACCCAGTCAAAACACAAAGATATACTAATTGAGATGACACAAATTCTTACAAGTTACATCCGTCAAAGAAATTCGTGAATCAGCAATGGCCCAGTTACCTCCCTGGGAGTTATTTTCCAGGGCAACAGTTCTGTGTACGGTCCTCCAAGGTAAATTGGTCCCAGTTGAGCAGTCACAGCAGTTGAAAGACATCTATGTACTGGCGTCTTGTGAAAAGCACATTTTCACCCATTCTTTTTGTGTATTGTAAACATAGGGAAGGCTTATGGTCATGTTCCCTCAGATGCCTTCTGGGAATGGAAAAAATGAGTCCTGGGTTATTGTCATAGGGTCCTTGTTAGGGTTGCTGCTATCCTAGAGTTCCAAACTTTGACACAATACTAGTATAAAAAAGCTATACTTGATACAGGGGTGGGGAAAATACTCAAACGATAAATGCATCACGATGCGGACGTGGACGATTCGGCATCATTTCACAAATGGCAATGAGCCATTATCTAAACGCTTGTTAATACCATGATGTTAACGGAATGATGGAGGCGGAACGCAACCACGAGGGCAGTGCAGCACCCGGACAGTTTACAGCATAGACTTCCTGTGTCACAAAAGGCAGCAGTAAAGCGCGTGTTTTAATTTAATGTCTAAATAATTACATTTACAAATGTTAACAATGGTTTATTGTGAATACTTGTTGCACCATCACCCAGAGACTGGCATTAATGGTGCGGAGCAACAGTGCAGCTCTAACCAACTCAGTGGTGAAGAAAATGACTCAGCTCAGTTTGTCTCACCTCAAAAACCCTGCTCTCAGTTTGCTCAGAGTCTTGGCTTTTTCCACATCTAACAGGCGCAAAGACAGTGTGGCATTCGGTCCCCCTTATGTTGTTATTCTCATACAGGCAGGAGACTGTAAGGTGCTTTCAAATAAATTAATACATGCAGTTAGATTTTTAAAATAAATGGCTGCGGACCATTTTTTGTTACACTTAACAAATTTTTATATGATTTCAGGTGCAATATTACAGTATGCAAACACTGGGCACTACGCTAACATAAACATCCCACAGTGGGTTAGCGTGAGCAACTGCAGTTAGATGCACTCTGACTGGCACACCTTTGGTTAAAAGCAAGTGTTTGAAAGTATTTTAGCTTCTCTGAAGCCAGAAAGGGACCTGGACAAAAAACACAATGTATGCAAATAAATTCATCTGTTTATTTAATTGTGGATCATAACAAATACAGTATGCTATGCTATGTTTTGAAAGTAGAAAGTACTCACACAATGAGAAAAATAAATCATCTATGGAATTCAAAAATTTTCATGCAGTGTAATGCATTAATAATTGTTGTGTAGTCAAATCGTTGCCATCTGAATCGTACTCAAATTGTGAGGTGCCTGGAGGATCCCGCACCTACTTGATACCTCTTCTTTTGATGCCATGGCAACAAAGAAAAAGGTCCTTGGCACACAAAATAGGAAATTTTTAAAAGTGTAATTAACAACCTGCACACAGTCACGCACAGAACGCACACCTCCAGTCTCTTTGCAGGTTTGGTGCTGGAGTGAATGCCCTAACAGCCACAGGTTGGGGATCAGTTGATTTTTTTTTCCTGCTGTTTTATCTGTACTTTCGATACTATCAAATGCAAAATCAACAGAGACTGTATCATTTGAAACATGTCTAGTCAGGTTTATTTAAAAGCACATTTAAAAACAACAAATGTTAACCAAAGTGCTTTACAAAGAGATTTAATAAAACAGAAGCATGATCAAATAAAAACAGCATAAATAAGAGAATTAAATTAAATTAAATTGAATAAAGCATGCAATATCTTGATAAAATCCTAACACAAAAACAGCAAAATAGAATACAAGCAAATACAAATCAGAGTATGGTCCTCTGTTTTGTTAACTCTCTTACCCTGCTCCGGTAAGTCATCATAATGAAGGAAAAGAGATGAGTCTTTAAAAGGATTTTAAAAGTATGTGGAGATGAAGGATCTAATTGTTTGTGGTAAACTATTCCACAGTTCAACAACTGAAAATGTTTGATCACTTTTGGTTTTTAACTGGATGCATAGAAAGGAGAGTAGTGATTGGTCACCAAATCTGAAAGGTACGGAGATGAAACACGGGATGGGTAGTTCAGAGATGAAACCAGGTGCTAGTCTATGCAGTGCTTTAAAACCAAATGAAAGAGTAAGGTATAGAAATGTGGTATCAGAAACGTATCGGTGCATCGATAGTTTTGACAACCTTGGTGCTCGGTAAAATTAGAGTGAGAGCTCATTGTTGGTGGACTCTGAGTTCCTCCATGATTAAGTCTTGTCACTGATTGTGATTTTCATGTAACCTTAGGAATCTTTTTAACTCTTTACCTATGTTGGAAGCGGTGTCTCAGTGTCTTGTTCTTAGCCCCCCAGAAGGTAGCTGCTCCAAGGGTAATACCTTTGGTAGCCCAGAAACTACCTTTGTGTTTGCTTTAGTGGGTGTCATTGATCGGTCAAACACATGCCTCGAGCCTTGCCCGTGATTGCCTCTTACTATGTCTTTGTCTCTGAGAAACACTGTGAGGTACAGGTGAAAAGATGGCACTGGAATAAGACAATATAATACACTGCTGATTAAAGTCATTACTGTGTGAGCTGCTAAGTACAGGAATGTTTCATAGATTTAGATGGATGTTGCGTAGCACCCGGCATTGCTGTAATTTGCTTGATAATACCAAGAATAATTGTAAAATACATTTTTGAGGCTAAGTAACTTCCTTCAGACTATTTTGATTCAGATCATATTTTTTGAATTTTCCTTGTCATTGTCAAATGAATTATCAGAGCTCAGGTTATAATACTCTGCTGTTCACAGTCTGAGGGCAGCAGGGCTTTTATCCTCTGAATAGCTGTTAAGCCTTCCTCAAAGGCTTGCACTTGTGCCCTAATATCAGGTCTGTGGGAGGTCAGAGCACGATTAATTTGATGTTTTGCTCGGGCCAAGATCAGTCGGAAATCTTGGCACTGCACGTTCGCGGATGATCAAAGCATCAGCGGAGAGGGGTGAAGTTTGAGACATTTCTTGTGTTGTGGTCGCATGTCTTCCTCTGCCAACACTGATATCCTGGCGTTATTGTACTTTGTGTAAAATTCTCAGTATGAATAGCTGGGTTACCTCTGGTCTCGCCCTGCGCTGTCTACTCCTCTAAGAACCTTTATGAAGGATCACCCGCCCACTCTTCAAGGGGCATGTTGATGAAGATACTCCAGGAATTAAGTCACTGGAACCACGTCTGGTTTCTGACTGCTCTATTGTGTTGTGCAGCGGCCATCTGCTCCCTATACAGTCATATCTCTGTTGTATGGGACATTAAAAGAGGGGAACTGGAATCTGGCTCATTAATTCATAGCAGCACAACCCTCCACTTCATGGCATATCGACCAGAAATTCCTTTAGGGATATTTCAGTCACAGACTGGAGTTGTATGATGGCTTTTGTCTGTTGCTAGGCTGCTGTTTTTCATCTCAGACACTCACACATTCATGCCGACATTTCCTACCAGTTGGGACCATTTATTCTTTTTTGCTTCCTCCACTTGTCCAATTATCTAACAAAGACCTCTTTTTGTATTACAGAAATTGTACACTGGGGCAACCAGATAATACATTTTGGAAATTCCCCTTTGTGTAGGTTGAATGGACTTGGCTGACAAAATATATTTTGAGCAGGAAATAATTCTGAATTTAACGGTACTTGACATCTCAGTTGTTTGCACCTGCTCCACAGTTAATTGCATTTTGCATGTTTGCTTTATCTTTATGAGATTTACTTTAATTTCATTTGTGAATTTGTTGGCATTCATCTGATGTGTGTCACTTACAGTACACAGACTTTCTACTTACAGTACCAGGCAAAGATGTGGACTTCAGTCACATGACTCAGACTCGAGTCACAAATTTGATGACTCAGTGACAAATTTAAAAAAAAAAAAGACTTGAACACCAATGACTTCTGACTTTACTTGGATTTGAGCCTTTTGATTCTAGAATACTTGATCCCTTCCTCCAAGCCCAAAGATTATTGTTAATTAAAAAGCATGCCACGAACAGTTAAAGGGATAGTGCACCCAAAAATGAAATTTCAGCCATTATCTACTCACCCATATGCCGATGGAGGCCCTGGTGAAGTTTTAGAGTCCTCACATCTCTTGCGGAGATCGGCGGGGGGAGCGGCTAGCCCACCTAATGGCAGACGGCGCCCCAGACTAACGTCCAAGAACACAAAATTGAATCCACAAAGTATCTCCATACTGCTCA
>NC_065517.1:21181477-21301788 GCF_006386435.1 Epinephelus moara
GATGAGCAGTATGGAGATACTTTGTGGATTCAATTTTGTGTTCTTGGACGTTAGTCTGGGGTGCCGTCTGCCCTTAGGTGGGCTAGCCGCTCCCCCCGCCGATCTCCGCAAGGGATGTGAGGACTCTAAAACTTCACCAGGGCCTCCATCGGCATATGGGTGGGTAGATAATGGCTGAATTTTCATTTTTGGGTGCACTATGCCTTTAATGTCCCTTCATTTCCTGAGTCAGTGAATGTTATTGCTGTTTTTCCTAGAAAGTCAACACTTAATTCCCCAGATTCACTTTGTTTGAACCAATCTGACAGCATCCAGTCAAATTGCAGGAGATAACCGTGAAAAGCGACGTAGCCCCAGTCGGTAAAATGATACCAAAGATGACTGAATGAGTAGAAAAACTATGCAGTGGTCAACAGAGCGTGCAAAATTGCAAAAATTTATGATCACTCTGTTTTTAAAATGGCTTTGTGTGCATTATGAATTGTGTAAGACTCAAAACTCAAACTTTAGGATTAGAGACTTGACTTGGGACTTGCCTGTCTTGACTTGTGATTTAAGTGCAAAGACTTGAGACGAAACAATGACTCTCACCTCTGTTACCTGCAGAAAATTACAGAAGATTCAAAATACCTAAATAAAAAACAAAACCAACAAGAAAATAAGGTGAAATAGAACACACATTGTTACGTGTGTTTACTTTTTATTCATACATCTAGTGCGTCATAATTTAATAAAGTGAGAAATCCATCTTTAAAAAGACAGTTGCATAGTTTTTGTCGAAAGTAACTCCATGATATGTTCTTTATTGTGACAGGGATTTTTAACGCCACATTTACATTAAAGTCACAAAACAGATAACAAAGTGAAGAGGTGTATTGTATTTCATTGTTGTTCAGCTGAGAGCACTTCGGTCCCACAAACACTAAATGCAAAGTACTGTCATTAGTTTTCATGAAGAGGTGCAGGGGAGCTTTGTCATATTTGAGATGGAGACATATTATTGATGCCAAAATGGAAAAACAATGAACTGTCCAATCACAGTGTTTATTCCTGCTGAAACAAGCTGATTACAGCAATGACAGACAGACTTTGACATTAAAGTCTTTTGTGGTGGGCCAGCTGGCTGGACGGACACCGCTGTCAACTGTAAATGTAGTTAAATTTGTTAGATTAAAGTGTCGGCGGTTTTCGGGGTTGTTTATTTATCACGCAGTTAATGCATACAAAGGAATTACATATAGCAGTGTGTAATGTTCAGTTCTTCCTCTGTTTGATTTGTTTTTATTTAGACACTTTAAATCTTCCACAGAAAATATCTGTATATCCATTGTATGAAAATTTGTCCGTAGCCAGATGCTCTTGCTGATATCCGTGGTCAGCTCAGTGTATCACAGTCACAGCGTCTGTACAAACTGTTTACCATTCATCAAACCCTTTTCATCGGTTTCTTTATATGTCCTTGTCAAGCGGCAACCTCCGAGGCTGAAAAATGAAGCCAACTCGAAAACTGCAATTCTTTGAACTTGAGGCCTGCCCCAGAAGCAAGTCAGTCCTCATTGAACCTCATGTTAAAATGCCTAACTTTACAGCAGTAATAAACAGGTTTACATCCTGGTAAAAAAAAAAAATTAAAAAAAAAATGGTTTGGGTCTCTATAGCTAATTTCAACTTTCATGACAACTGTACACGGGTGAATTTATACAACTCACCGCTTACATTTTAGCAAGGCAGCTTTGAGTGAGATGCTGTCGGCCGATAGTGTCCTCGACTTCTCAGTCAGATCCATCCCTCGCTCCTCCACAGCGCTAACCTCTTGCCCAAATACGATCACTTTTGGCTCCCAAAAACCAAGATGGCGACGGCCGTAATTCCAAAATGCCTTCAAAACGGGAAGCACAAACCAATGGGTTACATCACAGTAGCTACGTCCATTATTTCTACAATCAGTGGTCCTTGTCCGTCATGTCAGAAAAATGTATCAATTTTGAGAGCAGATTTTAATCTATGAAATGTCAAATAGTTCAAAAGATTTATGATTTCTGAAGACACGACTGTACGTACAGTTCCTGCACAAATAGCTCTACAGCTTTGATTCTAATGCTGCCGAACACACATTCTTCTTTTTGTTCTGAGCAAGCCTTTAAACAAGTGAACCGACTGTCAGTTGAGCTCGTTAGGGCTGAACTTTAAAACTTTAGATTAAGTAATTATTTTCCTACAAGTTCCTTATCTTATATATTAGGCACTACACAAGCAATAAATCATTCTAATATATAACCAACACTGAATACAGTCAATGTCCGTCATGTAGACCAGGGCTATGAATGAATGATGCTTGTAATATAATTAACATGACTTTAATAAAATATGAAAAAAGAACAACAAAGCACTGCAGAACAGGCCTGGTGTGCACATTAATATATGAAAAATTAATATGAATCTAACTGAACTCCAGTCACTAACAGTATTGTAAGAAATTACATACACCTCATTGTAAATATGTGGTTAACCTTTCTGCTTCAGCCTTTAAACAGTGGTCTGGAAGCACAGGGACTTTCTGCTCCAATGGTGAACAGCTGTCTGCTCTCTCGACCACACACTCGCTTCAGCAAACTATGTAATATGTAACATGTGGATTATACTTGAACTCAGCTGTGGGCAATTTTCACACAGTAGTGCTGCGAGCATAAAAGCTTGTAAATGATATTTTACAGGTTGTTTTTGTCATCTACTCTCATTCACATATATCACAATGATGCTGCACATTCAATACACACAGCATTATCTGGCTAGCATTCACAGTGCATAGAGTCTCCTCTCTTCTGGTAATGGACACCGGGAAATTGACCATGGAGCGTATTTGGCTGAAATCTGTGTAATCCTTTGAAGGCATTACATATCGGTCAGGACATGGAGTTCTGGTCATTTCTTTGCTTGCTGAGGGCAACAGATTTGGTCATTTCCATAGAGAATCCATTTATAAGGTAGAAATTCATATTCCTTTGGGGATTATAGGAATGCGTTTTACAGTTTTCGGGCTACAGTGAGCTGATGATGATTTTCACAATTTCCATAGAGAGTGGGCTTAACAAGTAGGAAAAACTCCTCCAAGTCAAACTGGTTTTTAATATGTTTCATGTGCATGAAGAGCTGCAATGATTAATTAATCGGTTTGTTGATCAACAAAAATTATTCAGCAACAGGTGTGATCATCGTTAATGACATTTTATAGAGCAGTGATTCCCAACTGGTCTAGCCATGGGATCCGGATTTCTCCTTAGTCTTTAGTTCAAGATCCACACAGCTTGATATATTCAGGGTCGTACTTGTGTTTGGCCGTGTTGTCAAGCTAATTTGCTGTCTCTGTCAATTAGCTGTCTGTTAGTCACTCACTCTACAGCAGGAAATGGCACTTTCTGTACCGGAAATTCACTGTACTTCAAAATAAAATGTGTTTTTTACAAACTTTACACATTTGTGAGTCACTTGCGGTCCATTCAGACCCACTTTTGACCACAGCACATCAGTCGGGAACCACTGGACTAGATGATTCTTTGATTCATGGAGTAAATAATTGAGAGATTGATAATGAAAACAGTCCTTTGTTGAAGCTCTCATTGCATGTTTTAGTAGCCTGTGCAATGCAGGGCAACCTTATTATAAGATATTGGCTGGATACTTCATTCAGACAGTGTTGTCTAGATTCTGAATACATCCCATGATGTTATATCCACAAATTGTGGTTGCATTTGTCCAACTAAATTCATCATTCTCCAAAGGGGGCGTTTTAAATTGGAGTAGTTTCTTCTTCAGTGCTTGAAAATGAAACCTCTGGCGAAGTATACCCCTGTTTGAGTAAGCCTAACATTTGCAGAGCATACAGTAATTAAATGTGACTCAGATTTAATAAAGTCACAATTTGCTAATGTTAAAATTGCAAAAGGAAATTACACGGTGTTAACTTGTCTTTGCTCTTTGCAGAATATCTAATATCCCTCGTTCATTCATCACATCTTTAAAGAAATTAGGCCTAAGATGAATAAAGTTTCCCCCTAATGAAACTGGTATCTCTGACCCCAGGCCGTTGCCCGCCTCTTCCCAGGAGTCCAGATAGGAGAGAAAGACTTCAGGTGACAGAATGAGTTTCTTACCTGAGAGTAGATCTCGTCTTGGAAAACCTTTTTGAACTGAGATTGAATTTGGATAGAGAACTGAAAAGTAGTTATCTGGATACTTTTGAAAGATTGCAGTGTTTTTGTGGAGCTCCAACCTAATCACAGCGGGTGAGATTAAGGTTTAGAGTACGCAGTGAATACAGAGTGGCCAAAAGAATAGACTTTCTTGTGAACTTTAAAGGTGAAGTGAGATAGATTTTATGAAATCATGATCACTGACGTTCATTATCGCTCAGTGCTTATGTTCTTTGTTGTGCTGTTGTTTATCTTGTACTGAGAGCTTTGCTGCTGCGGTTTCATCAAAGGAATATTGCCTTTTAAAAGTGGGACCTCAAGTAGTCAAAAAACTGTCTTAACTGATGCCTGTAGACTTGATCCACTCCGGGTTTTATTTTCAGCAGTGTGTATGATATACGTTGTCTGCTGTGACCTTTCTGACTGTACCTTTTGTGTTATTTGTCATTGTGTATAATATATTTAATCCTACCTATAGGTGTTTTGCTAATCCTTTCCAGACTATGCAGACATATTCTGATGGCGTTGAAGTTTGTAGTTGGGTTGAAGCTTATTAAATCTGAATCTGGAATCTTTTTGCAGTGACCTTTTAAAATGCATCTATTTAGGTGACAGCTTATCTAGGGACTCACACATGGTGAGGGCATGTCTGGCTTTGTGGCTTTGCAGAGATCGGATATTGGTTCAGCAAATAACTTGTGAAGATGCACTTGTTAATTGCGACAATAAGGGCTGCCTGATTGTTTTTTAGTGTCATCACAATGTCAACTTGTTTGATGTCTCTGCAAAATACTGCAGTATTGCATTTTGAGTATAGTAACAACGTTTCAAATAACATCGTAAGTGCTATATCATAGGCAACTGGACTTGCTTGCGTTTCTTGAAGACGTTTCGCCTCTCATCCAAGAAGCTTCTTCAGTTCTAAATGACTGGTACGAAGTTGCAGGCTTTAAACCCTTTGTTGGTGGGAAGCCTTGCAGAGTTGTTGTCACAATGTGAGTCGTTGACCCACCTGGCCACCATGTGTGTCCTTAGGGTCAGGTGGGACCAGGGGCGAATGGGTGTGAAGTCATCTAGGAAGGGATCCCAAGACTGCAAGGTCTTGACCTTAACGACTCTGAAATTAAGAGCTCACATGTGACCCCTACGACTCTGCAAGGGTTCCCACCCACACAGGGTTTAAAGCCTGCAACTTCGTACCAGTCATTTAGAACTGAAGAAGCTTCTTGGATGAAAGGCGAAATGTCTTCAAGAAACTTAAGCAAGTCCAGTTGCCTACGATATAGCACTTACGATTACCATGACCTGGACGACTGAGAATCTTCAACGACAAGTTCTAATAACATCCTTTCTCTTGGCGCCATTTTGCTTGATACGTTTCATGCTGTTAACCCTCTATCCATCAGCCCTCGCTGTAAGGCATCGTCTGATTGGTCAGAATCTGCATGCATGCTAGTAAGGTTGATGCCACTAGTGCTGCTGTGGAAGAAAGTGTGACAAGATGAGTGTAGACAAAAGTACAACTGCCAGAGAGGAGCTGGTATTGCGTCACTCATATGGAATTATTTTGTATACAGGAGAGACAATGTGGCACAAGCAAGGGTGCTGGGCAATCTGAGTCAAGAACTACACTCATTTTTTGACTAGTTGACAGCAGCCCTGATGTTTTAAAAAGCTACTTAACATGGTTTAATTTGCATCATGTCAGAAAACACTAATTTATGAAAAGGTATGATTGGTGGTGTCACTTGGCACATCCTGCCTGATCTGTACTGCACCTGTGTAACTCAGCAGAGATGAGACAGAAGCAAGATGGATACTTCTAAACACCATTTGTAGTTTATATATTTTGTCATACCGGTATAACAACATACATTTCCATATTACCAAACCGAAAGCCTTGTACTGAACGGTTCAGTATGAATTCTTGCAGCCCTAATTGTCCATTTTTATAGTAGGATGCTTTTAACATACAGACACATTTAACTTGTTTGGAAAACAAGTAGCTATATTTACCATTAATAAAATTTGTCTCAGCATGAATTTAGGGCCTACATTTCAAGTTTAAATAAAAAATAAAAAAAAAGACAGAATCTTCTGAATGAAATAGAGTGCCTCTTAAAACTTAGGATGCTTTGAGCAGCCCCCTTTTCTCTTTATTTATTCATTTCATTTTTTATTAACTACCTTTCCTAGAGAGATAAATGGGCCTGTGACTGTTAGTGCCATTCCCATGAACATGTGTAGGTGCTCAGTGGTGAGCCTGGAACGGCACTTTGTTTTAATAAAGTTCAGAGTGTAGAAAGCTGACTCACAGCTGTAAGTCGATCTTAACATGGTCAACGTGTGTAGTGCTGCTTTGGTAAGAGCAGTGAGAACAGAATCAGACACAATCTGTAGCCAGAGGGTAGCAGGGTTAGTTGCTTCTGTGACATCTCTAATGCTGTTGCTCTCTCTCTAATGAACTATCTACGCACGGTCAGCAATCAATTTGATTGGCTTAGTTGAGTGACATTAATACTGTATTAAGTAGATTAGCTCCAAACATTGGATTTATTCGAAATTGGTCACAGGTCTGGACTATGGTCTTCCATTTGTTGATGCCTGGTCTATTAAAAGGCACAAAATTTAAAAAATAAAATTGCCCATTACAATTTTCAGAAAGATGACACATTCAGACTGCTTCTTTGTTCAAAAATGTATAATTTAGTCTATAAATCATTTTTAAAAACCGTGTGAAAAATGTGTTTTCACAATCTCTCAAAAACTAAAATGCCTTCTGCATATCGCTTATTTTGTGCAACCAACAGTCCAAAACTCAAAGATAATTAGTTTACTGTCACATAAGAATTAGAAAAGAAGCAAATCCATTTAATTGAGAAGCTAGAACAAGGGAATGTTGGGCATTTTTAATCAAGAAATAACTTAATAATAGAGATTAAATTAATGACTTACTCGCACACAGATTGCTTGCACAAGTGAACAAATAAATAAAGCTTAGCTCTAATACAACTGATAAATATAATTACAGTATGCCATCCAAAAAAAGGACATTTTTAGTTGCTAAAAACTCTGTTCAAAACAACCATTAACGAAACAGTAATGGTCTGTTGGCTGCAGACTTCTCCAGCTTACCATCCCCTCTAAGTGTGAGGATGATGTCATGTATTCTCTGTTATGTATGTCATTATATATAAGTCAACCTGAAATTAATATAAATACATATATCCTTTCATGTTCAGAGTGCAATCTAAACCCAACAGAACGACGTGTCCTCAAAAACATTAAATTCTGTCAAGGGACTTGACGGCTTAAACGGTTGATAGCCAGCGCTTTGGAGCTCATAGAAAAAGGGTGAAAAACACATTGGCAGGATACACAGTGTGATGTTTTCCAGTCCATAGGGCACCACAGAAGTCTCCCGGTAATGTCAGCTCTCAGATTTCAGTCAGCCAACCGCTGCCATGTGAAATACCCACTTTAAGCTTCAGGCTTAGATGTGTCCAAAAACGGTTTTATCCTCTTTTTGTGAAATGGAAATATTCATGTGGTGGAAGACACGTTCAGATCTGTTTCTTAAGTAATTGTAGCAATACCAGACTGTGAAAATGCATATTGATTCATGTCCCAGTGTTTAGCTCATTGCTTCCACTTTGCACTGTGCTCATACAGCAGTTACTGCTGATTTCTGGACAGGGTCGTCACCGAAGTGTAGCGCCACCCTTTGGTTACCCGCTGGTTAACACTGTTAGCTCTGTCAGCACTGTTGCCTTTGTTAACACTGTTTATGGAGTTAGCACAGTTAGCTGCCAGCTCAGCCTTCTCCATGTTGAGAACCGTGTCCAGACAGTCATACACTCTGAATTTCGCATAGAGTCCCTTTAAGTACAAGTATGCAAGTATAATCAGCCGTATGTTTTTTATAAGTTTAAGTACTGTCATTGCTGTACAGCGCAACATACATGTTGGCAGCGTTTTTAATGAACAATAACAATGGCATAACATGGTAGTAACAATCATTTACTGTCTTTGTTAAATGGTGGCTGATCTTTTCCTCTGCTCTCAGGGTAAAGAGCTCATGGACCTCATTTTTCCCAATTTGCAGACATTTTTGGCCGCTGTTCTTCTTTGAGTTAGCTGCTAACTGCTATCAGCTGTTTTTTTTTTTTAAAATCTCCTGGCAGTGGGTCACACTAATAATCAATCGTTAAAACGTTGCATCTGTCCAGCCCATAGTTCCCCATCCTGCCAGCTGTACCTTTTACCCAGATGTTGTTTCAGGGCTGTTGCTTCCTCTGTTGACGGCTTAAATGCGAGACAACTCTGTCCCCCCATTCCACAATGTACTTTTTATACAGAATGTCGCCTTTAAGAGTTAGTGGAAAAGGGACTCCAGAAAGTGACAATGGGTATGCGTGAATTTAGAAGATAGCGTCATTGTTTCTGAAACTCTCTGTTCGATACAAGGTAGTTGGAGTTTTGAAAAATCTGCACCTTAGAAGACGTTTTAGAAAAATCCCCATTTTAGTGACCTAAAACTAAAACGCACGCGGACGAAAGGCTAAAACGTAAAGGAAAATATCCATTTGAAAAAATATCTGTATATGTAGACGGAGCACAAATATGTACTCAGGTACAGTACTTGAGTAAATGTACTTTGTTATATGCAAATACTGAAACTGAAAATAACACACAATAGCACAATAGTATCATTGTAGTTTCCTTACACAGAAAGTGAGCAAAGTGAGGACTTTAAATAAGCACAAGAAATAATTATTAAAAATGAAATATCTTGGAAAAAAGAAGCAGCAGCCCAGAGTAAAACTGATGTGGTCTTGTATTACTATGGCAGCGGCTGTGCTGTTTATGTCAGAACGACTTATTGTTGAGAGGGATGATGGGCGAGGATGTCATGACATCACTGCGGGTCAAACAGAGAAGGCAGACGGCAGACTAAAGGCAGAGCAGGTGGACAAACGCAGAATAAACACAGAAGTCCAGAGAACATCTGAGGAAAAAAAACACCTGTTGACCCGACTGCGAGGACGCCTGCTCCTTTCCTTGAGTACACCGTCTCTGAGCCTGGAAGGCACGAGGAGAGCAGGCGAGCAGAACAAATAAAATGAGCCGCTACGCTCGACGCTGCCACATATTCACCCGCTCGCTCTCCAGTGAGTCCGACCTTTACTGCATAGATGTGCCGCGCACCGTCCGATGTTGCGTAATGTCGTGGAGGCTTTGAAGAAAACTAAAAATTTTCAAAGCAAACAGAGGTACACAAACATTAGTCATCGAGTCCATGTCGTGTGTTCATCCAAGCAGCATAAGCCCTTATACAACAGTCAACATGTTTCCCTCTGTGGGTGGGTGCAGCAGAAGCAGAAAGAGAGAGGATGCAGGTGATGAAGTGTGGCTTGTTCTTGAACCTAATGCTGGAGGATGGGCGTATTACCGAGGCCAGAGTTGAAGGCAGATGAAATCTTTAGTGCGGTGTATTTCATAAATTGAGCAGCACACACCAGTTTGGAGTTATAAACAGTCTATCTCCTCCTGCCAAAGCATTCCCACGTTATTACCGTTAATTAGAACAAATGAAATACTGTAGGTTTGCAGGTCAATAAGGCAGATTTTACTTCACAAGTTCTGTCATTATCTAGTAAAACACAGAAACACTTCTCTTAATTTGTATTTGAGCCGATGCAGTAGGTGTGGAATCGCTACAAACTCACTCAGATATCGAGCTCAGACTCAGCACAATACCAAAGCTTGATTTTGTTCAAGCACACACAGAGAGCTGACAAAGATGACGGGGACCCTGGGTCTTCCTTTTCTATCTCCAGCAGCTGCAGACTTGACAGCTGACAGAGGTGCGAGGTCAGTGAGCGACAGGGAAACCTGCAGACTGACAGCACTCAGCTAATGAGACATACTGTAAGGGTGAAGTTAAGTTTTTTTTTTTTTTTTTCCCTTCATCTGGTCTGGCCACTACAAACCTGAATAAAAAAACCCAAGACTGACTCATAGATCCGTGTAATAAAACAAGAGGAGGTTCACGAGAGGACATTTACATAGATTCAAGGAGTGTTAATGACGACTGAGCCCACTGCAGATGAAGGTGAGTGGAAGGTGAGGGGAAAGAGTCTCGTCATCGCAGTTATGTGGCTGACTGTAGTTACTGTCTGGGATCAACATTTCTCTACAAACAATTGTTCTCCTTTGACGAGACTGATGAAGTGCACACTGTGAGACTTCACCTCAACTCTGCACTCAAAATTTTAAAGCTCTACCATGCAGGATTGTTTTTTTTTAAAAACTACGTATAGACTTATACAGTCTATATTGTTTTTTTGCAGAGACCCTGCCCTCTGCCTGTATTTTCCTATTTTCTTGTTTTTCTTGCCATCTCCAGGATGTTTATGGGTACAGTGCACAGGGAATGTCAGGACTTTATAAGAAGGAAGGTTGTAACGGTTCACAAAATTCACACTTTGGTTTGATATGATACAGTGGGACAGGAATACAGTTTGGCTGAAATGGGTTAATTAAAGTCTGGGTAAGGAAAATCAGTGATTTCTCTCTAAACACATTATACATTTTAGAAAATACTTGCTGAAAACATGTGAACAGACTGTGAACTCTGTAGTGATGAATTGTGGAGTTAGACCGTTTTTTCATCATTTCTGTGTTCAGGATTTTTTGGATGGGCCTATAAGCGTGTTGCACTGGAGCCATCCTTAACATTACCCCTTCCCTACTATGTACAAGGAAACTGTAAAATAACATTATAATATAATAATTATAATATGATTGAATATATTTAAAGTTTATAGTTTTCTTGACTTTCTAAAAACTATGTCACTACTAACTTTAGAGCACATAGTATCAGTGTCATTTCTTTTGCCCACCATGTGTCAATAACAATAGCCCTTTTTAGATAGGAATTGTGCAAATTTGCAGGAAAGCCCAATCAGTCTTTTCAGTTTCGGCAGTATAAAAACAAAATCGGCGAGTGTGGCAAAATGCCGCCTACCTACTTTTGTTCATACAGAATGCACCTTTTTCGGGGCAATGGGGGGCGTGAGCAAGTAACAAAACGTGTAGCTCAGTGTGTGACGTAAACAGTGATGTGGGAGGGANATACAGAATGACCTTTTTCGGGGCAATGGGGGGCGTGAGCAAGTAACAAAACGTGTAGCTCAGTGTGTGACGTAAACAGTGATGTGGGAGGGAAGCCGCGGCTGGTCAGCCGGCGATTCTCTCATAAATCGGCCCGTCCTTCACCGTTCCTGTCATCTGATGGTTAATGGCCTCTTCGTTTGCGAGGACAAGGAGGGTGCACATTTCTTTGTCTCCCCAGTTGCTCATCTTTACAGTGTCTGTCAGGTTTGCGTTTCCCTCTTGCTACTAGCTGCTCGCTAATTCCTGCTATCAGCTGTTTCCTGTTTATCCACCACCAGTGGCTCGCACGTGCATCAGCCCCTTTTAAACTAAAAGGGTTCCGCCAATATGACTACCCTACGAGGTGGAAAATTGGGCACCTCGGATCAACTCGCCAATCCGGCTCTGTGTGTCTAAACGCCCGCTGCTTGCCAGCAAAATGGCCCAACATTCGCGGAAAATCTGGCAGTGTAAAAGGGGCTTACATGTCAATGGCAATGTCACTCACCTTAAAGTCTAAAAAATCACAACCTTATGAACACGAGCTAAACAGCCGTTACTAATGTACCTTTCAGTCTTTCTGCCCACGTTGGCTACCCAGCCTGTCAGCAGCTACTGCTCACTTCTGTGGGTGTGCTTTATGCTAACGTTAGCTGCTGTTAGCTGCTGAGCGAGAAGCTATATCTTCACATTGGCTCTTGTTCCCTGATTCGGATGTGTGTGTGCTGTGCAACCATGTGTGCGCTACTGGCTTAGCTGCTATAGAGAGTTGGTCACTGTACAGCAGATTGTGCTTTGGCTAGTGCTTCGGCTACACGAATGTTACATTATTACTGGGTTACCTGCTAAGGAGAGTCTCTGGCTATGTGGTGTAGCTCGTTCTTTGGCTCGGTGTGTTTCCATCCACCACTCTCTTTTGCCAGTGCTTTCATAATTCACTGCAAAACCGAAGTGGCTCCAAACAGCAGACCTGTAGGTTATTGGAAGATTTTGTATTTTTGGTCTGGTAATGGTGGTACTAACCATCTTGCAATGAGCTAGCTTTGCATAGTGTAACGTGCCTCCCAGTGTGTCTCACCGGAGTAGGACATTTTGGTTTGGGGTGAGAGGGGCAGACAGCATGTGCCTGTTCTGTCCTGTGGGCTGCTTGTTGAGTGCAGTGGCACTGAGAACATCATTTTAAACACAGTTTAAGTTGTTTTAAACAACTTATACTATGTTGTTTTTCAATTGTAATAGGATTGTATAACGTATTGTTCGGCCTAGAATGCGTACCGAACTGAAAGCCTTTACCCAACGGTTTAATACGAATACATGTATTGTTAATTGTCATTTCTCAAGTAGGATGCTTTAAACATACAGACATATTAAACTTGTTTGAAAAACAAGTAGCCGTCTTGCTATCTGGCTCATCTCGTTTCCTGGTTTTAATTCCCAATTAAATTTTTAATTAAATAGCCATGGGGTAGGCTGTAGGATGCAATTTAGACATTATGAGGTTCAGACCTTTGCTTGGAGGAAATTTTAGTAACTGAACTTCTTTAAAATTTAATTGAATATCCCTGTAATGGACCAGAAGATAAATGTACTGACAATGAAAATAATAGTTGGTTAAAGCCCTTAGCTTAGCTTTTTCCAGCATATCCAGCTGACACAGTGTTGGGATACAATACGGTTTCACATCCAGTGACAGTTCTAGCTCAACAAATATTTAAATCTTGATTGTTTGGCTCCATCTCCTTGCTGTAACATGGGCATCACCTTAAAAAGCCAAAGTCAAACGTTCTTCTCTGTCTGACATCCAGCCAACAGCAGCACTCTGTAGCTCAGGGCAGAGACTCCTCTCCCGCTGTATCTGAGACAGCACACTTCCAGCAGCCTGCTGCTGGAGCCCAGTGAAGGGCTGCCTCCTGGTTGTTGCCTCTTCATACTGACTCTCTGTCTGCTGTCTGTATGAATGTGACTGAATGTGTCTGAGTGTGTGGGCTGTGCTCGGCACCGCTGTGTGTTTGTGGCTGTCGATTTATCTTTTCTCTCCTGAAGATGGGCTGGTGAGGTGTCTAACTGGCAGGGATATAGCTTTAGCACAGCCCCATCTCTGCGACATGATAACTATCTTGTATGGTTTATCTGTTTTATATTAACCATGTTATTGACTACGTATACATGCACTCTAATATTCCACTACTGTTCCAAATGTGACATTATTCTGAATTTGATTTGAGTCCTGTAAACAACATATTAAGTTTAGATATTATGAATGCACCATCTTCTGTTAAAGACGTGGGATATGCTGGTATAATTCTTGTTTTAGGGGCATTGTTTGGACATGCATATAGCGCATTTGGCACATGTGTCTTAACCAGGGCAACACACAGCTTCTCACCTGTTTATGTTACCTGTGTTCACAGTTCGTATGAAAATAAATCCTATTTTGATGGAATGAAGCAAAATAGCACAAGTGACCCCCGCTGTTCCACTTTTCAAGTTTTTTTGACATGATAAACAACATGTTAGGACACATTAATCTAACTATGCACAGCTGTGTGCAAAACAGAAATAGTAGTGAATATTATTTTCATTTTTCAGACATGTAAACAGCTTAGTAGGAAGATTGTCTTTTTCGGAATAAGGGCAAAAACGAAACTAATTTTCCAGGTCTGGAAAAGTCATGGAATTAGTAAAATCCTTGAAAGTTTTGGAAGAGTCATGGAATTTTGTCGTTTGTAATGACATTGTCACACTAATCTTTCGTGGCTAATCTTCCACGTTATGTAATATATCTGCTAATTTATTTTCTGTAGCTACCGTAACGTAGGGCCAGTAAGTCGATGTGTGACATTCTTTTTACTATCACGCATTTTTGTTCATTTTCTCCCCACGTTCCATCTCTCCCTCCATATATGTCAGCTACCTGGAAAAAATGTTTGAATAGTTGGAATCTGACATTTTTGAATAACATCGTACAAATGGAAGAAGAAAAATAGTGTTTTGACAATGTAATTTAACTTGTTTCCATACATATGCTTCACTACTACTTTTGAGATGGAGCAATTAACATGGGAAGCTTAGGGTGTTTAATTGTCATTTAGAGCATCAGTGTGCACTTTGGTTTTGATTTAACTGCTCTTAAAGTAGAGCGTGGCTGTTCGAAGGTATGGAGCATTGGGCCAACCAATCTGTCGGCTGTCACTCCCTCACTTAGAAAGCTCTACTGCTTCGTGTCCATGGACTGCCTATAATAGTATAATCAATATTTGGAGCGAAGTGTGCTGTACAGTTCTGTTAATGTTAAATGTTTTAAATGGTCATGGAAATTTTCTTATGGGTGCTCAAAAAGTCATTGAAAACTTTTGAAATTTTGTTCATGAAAATTTGTGGGAACCCTGTCTCTCCCACCAGCTTTGGCACACACAACTGTCTGTCTACATGTTGTGTAGTTAATCGGTAGTGGGGCATAGAGACGTTTCATCTAGCCCAATTCACACACCCGCGTTAACGGTGATAGCCTATTCCTTTCGATGTCTGTTTATGATGATGTTGGAAAATGAAAACAACCCATCTAAATGCTCATCTGAAAAACCCAACATGTATAGACACTGATGAATTAGGCATGCTGTGTCTCCACTTGATATCCCACCTCCTGCACTTTGTTTTAGTTTTTGTATTATTGATTTGTTCTGTGTTTGAATTTTGTATACGAAGATTAGCACGTAGAATAGTTAAATCTATGTGGGATCATTCTTTGTAAAATGCTTTGATACTTACAAAAGAGAGATCTAGAAATAAATAATCCTGAAAGTTTAATTGTATGATTAAAAATTCACACCTACATTCCTGCTGTATCCCTGGGCCTCAGCTGAGATTATGAATTTCAGTTTGATGATTTCTTGGTTCCTCAAGTCTTCATCATCTTGCAATAACTTGCTGCTAGCTTTTGGTAATTTCACGGTAGTGGGTGTTCAGTGCAAGTCACTCATCAAGACGGTTGTCCAGTTCGCCACAGGTTCTTTTTTATACCACAATTCAATTTCATGCTGTGCCCTGATATGTCTCATAATCCTTGCCTGCTCTAGACTTATCGGTTTAATCCTCAAAATGTTAATGTCTCTGTTCATCTTTTCCCTGTCGTAATTGAATCAGGTTTTTTTTTATTAAACAACCAGTATCAATCAAAAGATAAGATGTCTGAAGACAATGAAATTCTCCAGACTGCAACCTTGTTTGACTTGAGGCCAGCCAGCCAGCCCAGGTTTAGCAGCCCTGTCCATACACTGTGATGTGGGATTTTCGTTTAATAGGGAACTGCACACTGGCTTCAGAGGTTCCATTCACATGAGGCTTGAAAGGAGCCTCCAGCAGCAGCCCTGTGGTCTGACTGGAATATCAATCCATCCTCTCCGCCTTTGATTCAGCCCCCGCACCTAAGCCTCCTCAGAGCAACGAGGATGAGCAGACCGCAGGAAAGCACAAAGGCTTCAGGAGTGGAAAAGTGCATAATATCAATTCAGGTGTTAGGAGGAGAAGCTGGTGATATTGCACAGAAAATGAGCCTCGGCGTTGCTTTCTTAATCAGAGCACGCTGCATTGTCCTGCTTGCATATGCATATTTCATACACCATAAGGTGTAGAAATATTACACATACATGATGCCAGTTGGTAACTCTTTTTATTTTTAGAACCATAATTAACAGGCCTTTACTCTGTATTTACTGCATGCCAATTATCCAGTTCTGTAATCATCGTTAAACAATAAAATCACTGATTAAAATGAGGTGTTATTAACTCAGTTTGTCTTTTAGAGTATAATTTTCAGGCTGACTGAATTCAACTTAAATCTAATCAGTGTGTCAGCATCTAAATTACAGAGATGGTGTCTCCACTCCTTGCTGGAGATTTTTGCTGTCATTTACACATGTTACGCTGGTGACATTCATTCATCAGGTTATGTTGTTGTACATTGTTGAAAAGTAGAATATTATAAAGGGGACAGGTCACCCCAAAATAGAAAAAATACATATTTATCCTCTTAGCTGTTGGGCTGTTTATCAGTCTAGATTGTTTTAGTGTGAGTTGCTGAGTGTTGGAGCTATCAGCCGTAGAGATGTCTACCTTCTCTCGAATGTAATGCAATAAGATGGCACTTGGCTTGTGGTGCTCAGAGTGCCAAAAATGTACATTTGTAAAACTCAACAGCAATGTCTCTTTCTAGAAATCATGACCAAGATAATCCACAGACCTTGTTATAAGCAGTTTCTTTCTACCAAACTATACTCACCAACCGAATCACAGCGCAGAAGGAAGAGTGCATTGACTCATGGACAAGAGGCTCATGCCAATGTTAGCACGTATTAATGGCGTCCTCATCGGTATGTGTAGTTAGATAGAAAGAGTAACCTAGAGTAGAGTAAAGTAGAGTAAAGAATGACCTGGTAATACTTTTTTGCTTGGAGCGCCACAAGCCGAGTGCCATCTAGTTCCATTACATTGGAGAGAAGGCAGACATCTCTTCAACCGATATCTTCAACACTCTGCAACTCACACCAAAACAACTTACATTGATAAATAGCACTACAGGTGTGAGGGAAAAAAACATATTTTTTGTATTGGGGTGAACTGTCCCTTAATGGTCTACAGTAAACTTTAACTGCCTCTAGGTTTTCGGTCAACTTCAATAGAAATTCATAGTAAAAACTATTCTGCATTCTCCTCATTTCTGCTCATTTTGTATTCCAGTGGAGGATTGTCATCCAGCCCAAACAATCTCTTATTCAAAACCACACCACGAAATGGTCATTCAAAGTGAGGGTCAAGGTCAGATCTGTAATTTGCTCAGTTGTTTTGTTGCAGCAAAACATCAAAAGACAGCACAGTCCGAAGTTTTCTATTATCTCTTGAAACAAAAATCCAGTGAAGCATACTTGAAAGATAAAGACAAGACAAATTCAGCCTTCAGAGCAATTGTTTTTGGCCTTAATACATGTCCAATGTTCATACATTTGTCAGTGTTTACTCTAAATTAGTCCTGCTTAGTAAATTAGCCTGGTATTTCCACCGCCTATGTTTTTAATATTTGAAGATTCACCTAAATTCAATACTAGCTTCAAAAATGACAGAAACAGACCAAGACCAGCACTGACTCTGAATGTATTTGATTGATTTTGCTGCTTTTTCTAAGCTGACAGCCGGTACTTGCTCATTTGTTACCCAGTGAGGCATTCACTCTCAGGAATTTTCATGCTCAAGTCATCAGATTTGCAGAGCCGTTTCCTTGTTTTGATTGACAAGCAGATCAAAAGAAAATTATTTGTTTATCAAGAAATTTTCTAAATGCCAAACATTCCCCGCTTACAGCTCCTCAGATGTTAAAAAAACAAAAAAGAAAAGGAGGCTTTCTGGTTTTAATCCCTTTAAACTGAATATATTTGGATTTCAGGGTCTTGGTCAGACAAAGACATTTTTTAATTATGATGGCCATTTATTCAGAAATTCTTTCATGTTATGGCCTAAATAAAGAATCAAAGAAAATAGTCACCGGTCAATTTATGAGGTCACTGTTACCACTGTTTCTGTCATTACAATTTACTTGCATGTCTTTATTTTACTGTTTCTGATGTATTATTCATTGAAGCAATATTAAAGGTCAACTAGAATTGATGGCAAGGGATTTTTTCTGTTTGACTAGCTACTAACAACAAGCCTGTGCTGTGTAGAAGACAGAGCACATAACAGTGAAGGTGAGCGGCATACGTCATGTCATTTCGATTCTATCTGACTAACACTGAGCCAGATATCATTCATCATTGTGTCATTTTGTGAAATGAGCCCAAACATAAAACACTGGAGAGGAAAATGGCCGAACTTCCATCACCCTGACATCCACGCTCTCGAGGGGGAAGACATTGCTTAGCATGTTAGCGGTCGATTCGTCTCCCCGAGCTCTTCCGTTGTCCCATCTTTGCCCTGGAGTCTGCAATGAAAGCTTGATCTCTTAATGGGGCTGTGCTGTTCGCCTCCGCCCCCACAGCCCTACTGTACCAGGCACAAGTTTGTGTTGCCTTCCTTTACAGAGGTTTACCATAAAAGCAGGGTCGCTGCCCCCTCTCTGCATTATTGCTCCAAGGAACTTCCTTCCAGTAGGAGGATGTGTGAGTGGAAGTCTTCTTTATGCTCATCTCTCCATCCAGGGTTCACTGTGCTCGACGAAGGTGGTGGGTGGGTGTGCTAAGATGGCAAGAGAACTGAAATGGAACTCCCAGATCTTACCGCCTACATGCCGTTCCCTCATAAAGGCACCAGTTCTTTTTAGTCTGGCTATCTGCCTTCTCCATGTCAGCATGATTGTCAAGCTTTGTGTGATCTGCTGTGACTCATTCATCATTCTGGAGAGCACTGATGTTGCTCTGCTTTCTTTGCAGATACAGCAGAGACCGAACAGTTTTCCGTGGCTCTAGATAAATGTATGCAGCGCTCCTCTGAGGGTTGATGACTACACTTACTTCCCTCACACACATTTTTTAGAAGTAGTGATGTCTTGCATCAAAGTATTTTGGGGAAATGTGAAATCATCCAGCAGTTAAATTTAACAGACACAGGATATATTTAAAGCAGTGCTCTGCAGCTGGAGAGCCGTGGTTCGTAAGCTCAGCTAAAGTAAGCCAAAATGAAACCAGAATGGGTTCTGTTTGAGAAGTAAAAAAAAGAACATTGCCAATCATAGTTAGGTGCCTTTCTGTCACCCTTTTTTTTTTTGCATTTTCAATTTACGCATAAAGAAAAAACATGATTGGAAGTTTATAGTATGGCAAAAACGTTTTACGCTTGTCTTAGGTGTAAAAGCTGATGTAAAAACAAAATGTGACAGTGCTATGGAAACAGACTAGGTGAATAAATCATGACAGACATGAAGCATGCCACTTATTTATCACTCAAGGCTCCACTGCATTGAAGAGATGGAACAACAAACATCAGATAAATGTAGAGAACCAAGGAGACGGCAACATTCCTCATATTTCCATTATGTTTTCCACATTGATTTCAATTGTTTGAGATCTGACTTGTGCTCTTTTAATTCCACCATCTTGATGCGTTCAACTCCTCATATTCGCATAACAGTAGTGGATTGAAATGTGCGTTGGCATTTTTGTCTCTGGAGATTTGTACTGACACAATCTACCAAAAACAAACAGCCTTTAAACAAAATGTTACTCAACAGTATGTATTGTGGATCACCCTATATGTCTACATAGAGATGGAAATTTTATTTCAAACCTATGTAACCTCTGTGAGGCACTTTGTGTTACTGTTGTATGAAAAGTGCCATATAAATAAAGTTGATTTGAACGTTGATTAATGTTGAATGTTGTTGAAGGAAGACCATTTCCCATAAGGCTTAGATGAATGCCAGTTAAATGTCACAGCGCAGGAGCTGCAGCTTTGTTTGCTGACAAATACGATGTTGTTTAAAGGTACCTTGTAAAGTTATCCAGGAGTCCTTTAGAGCACTGTCTTCTCATGTGGTTTCCCATTTTGTTTGTATCATGGAGGCAGGTGAGCATGAGTGTGACGGGATACATCCTGCTCCCACTTAAACGCTATTTCATTGATAGACAGTTGGTGGCAGTAACAAGGGAGGATGCATAGCATTGTTCTAAAGAAGGCAGGGAAAAAGACTGCAAGGTAGAAAGGAAATGCTTTCAACACATTTGTTACAACCAAGGGGTTATCTCCAGGTCTCAAAAGTAAAGTGCTTTAAACCTGCATTCTTTCTAATGGCCAGCAGGAGGTGACTCCATTGGCAACAAAAAGAAGTCTAATTTTATGGAAGTCTATGAAAAAAATGACCCTACTTCTCACTTGATTTATTACCTCAGTAAACATTTTCCTTATGAGTTTATGGTCTCCATCTCTAGTTTCATCTTTTTCAATACAGCATGATGTTCATTTGGTAAATTATGGTCTCATTTAGAGTAAAATAGACAGTAAAGCAAGGGCATGCTTCAGGGCATGGTTACTTAGTGGTTGACAAGTCACTACCACAACGGTGTCCTCAGGTTCTCAGTCAGATCCACCCTTTGCTCTCCACAGCTCAGACCTCTCATGTCAGTATGGTCACTTCTGGCTCCAAAAAAACAACAACAAGATGGCAACTGCCAAGATGCCAAACTCGACACTTCAGAATTCTAGTCCACAAACCAGTGGTAGACGTCAGGGTGGCTAGATCTATTTCTTTTATTCAATTCATAATAGGAGCTCAAGGACGCTCTCAGTGAGAAGCACTGCAAGTAAACCTAGCTTTTGTTTGAGAACCTTTAACTTGGTGGAAAGTAAATTCCAAGAACACTGATGGAAGAAATTCTCACTGAGAGATTGGTTGAGTTAATAGAGTTGCAGAAGCTAGCTCAGACGTGACAAAGGACTTTGAGCTCTCTATTGAAATAATTCAGATATTTATGTGTTCATGCTAGGATCTTATTCATTTCAAAGTATAGATAAATGTCCTTCTTTGAAGCAAATATTATCTGTTGCATTGTACAGTAGTATCTGATTACTTTAAAGAGAGATTTCATGACTAGATGCGTCTAATTCTGGACAAAATGCACGTGTCAAAAGCAGCTTTCACAGGAGGGCCCGTAGTGCTGCTGTCTATGATATGGTTCACCAGCTTTGCATGAAGTCCAAATGTAGTTATGTTATATTTCACGCTTTCTTGTTTTTGTGATTGAGGTTATAATTTGGTTTGTCTCCGCGCAGCACCAGAGCAGATGATGACGATCTGTCATCTCCTGCATAGTGAACGCGTCTCAGCTCTGATGATTGCTGACAGTCTCCACATCTACTCAGCTCTCTGCTATCTCGGAGTCAACAGGCACTTACATTGTCCATGCCCGCTGATTGAAATGTCAGACCTAGACAGAGATGCAGGCATTGTTAATTAATATTTAATCATTTCATTTTATTGTCTCCTGTCAATGAGACAGGAGACGACTTACAGTATGTTATAAAAGGCCACTGAAATGTTGTTGTTCCACCTTTCAGTACCTCGCTGCAGAGCTATAATGCATTGGTCTCTGCTTTGGTTCATCTTGATGGCTTGGCTATGATACCTGATATCCGCTGCAGTGCACTAATGCGTATGCTTTCTATTTTATTGACCGGGGCCATTTCCTGCCTGCCTAAATATATTTACCATCTGAATGCATGTACAGAATAGCAACGCTCACTTGACAAGTTTTCACATAGAGGATTTATCCATATTTTTTGCAACAAGTTCCTTGAAAAGTTGGTCAACAGTGATTCTGCAGTCTCTGTTAATGTCTGCCATTTATAAAGCCTACAGATTCTGCTCTGTGTAGTCATGCGCAATCATATATTAGATCTGGCATTTGGTATTACATTACAGTCGAACATTTTCCAAGGCATATGATACATTTTGAGATTGATTTCCTACCTTTCAAGCAGCAGCAGCAGCAGCAGCAGGTTTCCCTTCATGCCAGTACAGTATTGAAATAAACTGTTCAGACTGGTCATCCATGCCAAAGAGTACAACATCACATAAAACTTTACTCACAGTTTGATTCTTCCATGCAGTTGTAGTTTCATCTCTTTTCATCTCTCTTAAGTTTGTCTCGTGTTCAGTTTTAAAATATTGATCTGAAGGTCTTGCATTTCAGCTCCTTGTGCTTTCAAATATCACTGAAGACGAAGCACTCAGCTAAGCTTCGCACTGTCTTCTCCTTGTCCCAGCACACAAAAGGGTCATAGTCTTCATATTCATACTTGACTGCACAGAATTCTTGACATTGTACAATTTTCTTCTCAGCTTTGACACTGTGTTTGAATTAAACCCCCACTGAACACTTACGTGAGCTTATCTATGTCTAATATTCAGCCTTATGTATTTTATTGAAGGTAGTGAGGCAGAGAAAGAGCATGAGGTGAAAGTGCGACAAAACTTTCACTCCTTGGAGTCAAAACTCAATAGATTCTGGATACAAAGACATATTTTTAGATTGAGTGTGACTTACACTTCCCAAGGATATCACTATCTCCGATGTCATTAGCAACACCTGCCAGAACATGCCTGGGGGTCCTCAAGTTTTCGTCAGTATCAAAGTAATCCAGTGATAGACGTCTGTACATCTTTGGGTACACTGCAAACAGGAACTGCTTATAGGTAATTCAGCAGACTTTTTATGAGACCAATCTGCCAAAATGTAGCTTACGATTAACTGTCTGACGTAACTGAAGGTTTCTTTCTCAAGGGCGAAGGTTTTACCCAGGACCATTTGCTTCTGAAGAACCCCCTTTTTAAAAAAAAAAAAAAAATTAATTGTTTTTCGGTCCTTCTTTGTAAGACTAAAGGCTCATTTATGCTCCCTTTACATACGAAAATGTATACATCCGTTTCAAACGATGTTACCGTCACTGCCCACATACTTCCATGCGCCCTTTACGTTGGCATGGATGTTAACCAATATATCCACCAGGAGGCAGCCCAGCGTCAAAAGTTTATGACAACAACAAACTCAAAAACAAACATGGTGACTGTGGAGGAGATATTGATAATGTACCTCTTGCATAAAAGACAAAAACAGTGGCAGCATTGTAGGAGGCGGTGGTTGGTGAGGCCGTTAAATACATTGCGACTGGAGTATCGGGTAGTGACAGCAACACTGCCCCCACGGTTCCCGGTGATACTGCTCAGTTTGGCCCGTATCCGTAAGCTTTATGGAAACGTGCAGAAACACGGACGAAATGAACGCGGAGCACGGACAGAAGGCTCCGTCCGTATCCGGATCCGTATTTAACATTGAAAGGCTCCGTCCGTATCCGGATCCGTATTTAACATTGAGCATAAATGGGCCTTTAGAGTGTGTCTCAAATCGCATACGTCCATCAGTACACTAAATAGGTGCACTAATTCCAAAATGGCAGTGTTATCTCAAATTGTGCACTGCCATTTTGCACGTACTGTAAGTGACGATGGCTTTTTATTTTTTAACTGCCCCTTCTTCTTCATCATCTTTTTAAACAGCATATTGAAAACAGATGGTGGAACACTTTCGCCAACATTTGACAGTTAACTCTGCCCACACATAAACCAAACTTACGCCACACCATGATGGTGCTGATTAAAATGTGCTGCCGTAGCTAGGAGCAAGTTAGCTAGCTAGCAAACGCTAACGTTAGCACTCACATTATTTTTTGGTGGTGCCAAATCATTACGGACCCAACAAACATTACTGACGGCTCCTGTTCAACAACAGTATTGGTACTTTGTGCAAAAAACATGTACAACTGAACGACTCGTCGTTGTTCCCAGCCGCCATGTCAAAAGTTGAGAATTTTGCAATGTCACAAAGATGGTGACCATTGAGGGTGAGCAGTATGCATCATTCCACGCTCAACTTTTGGGCCGTTTTGATTGGCCAGTACTACACTGCTGTCCTTTCCTGCAATATGCAGTCTGATTATTTTAGTGTGATTGTATTTTTCATGTAGCTGCTGGGCAATAAATACTAACAATCGAAGGCAATTTAAAATACTCAACCGATCATATTACACCCCATCACAGCTACATAGAATGGGCATAATAGATGATAGTAAATGTAAAAATTGTGGTGCTGCTGAAGGAGCACTGCTCCATCTGTTGTGGGTCTGCAATACAATTAAATATCTTTGGTTTTGCATAACAAAGACAGCAATGATCCACACTGATATAGTCATTCCACTCACAACACAGTTGTGTATAGCGGATGGATTGCATAACTTCAGCTGAGTATCTTTAAAGCCTGAACAGATCTTTGTTATGTATGGTCACAAAAGATGATAATCATGAAAAATTAGATTGACTTAAGTTCTCTGACTCAGACATAATAGATCACTGAAGCAATGGAAATAATTAAGTTGGAAAAGGTAGCTTTCAGAGTGCGAAATAATGAGACAGATTATGGTGAGATATGGGGGCCAGTGGAAAAGTATTGAATGTCATTATGAAGAACACCATTTTTGATATATTTTTTCCTTTTTCCGATTCAGACTAATAATTGTTGTCTTCTTTTTCTGCCAGTGCTGTTCCGCAGTATTAATATTGCATGTTATCTATGCTGTAAGATGAAAGTACTGTCCAGAGTGAAGGAAACTAACAATAATTATAACTGATGTTGTTTAAGGGGTGCATTGGGTTTAAGGGTTGGTCTAGATTTCCTATATTGGTTTGGAGAATAGAAAAGGCAGGACTCATTTGTGTTTTGATTAGAGATGGGTGATAAATCGATTACACTTGATGTATTGCAGCTTGTTCCACCTGAGATGTAAAAAAATACTGTAACAGCAATATTGAGTATTAATTGTCAAGTTATTTTTTTTAAAAGCCACCGACATGAGACTTGCTTTGGCTTTTCAGCCCCAGACCACGACCATTTAGTCTCAATTTGCTACCATAGAGGACCAGTGCTTGCAAGTATTATTGATATATGAACTGGAGAGCTGTTGGTTTGTTTTGGTGCTCACGGTGAATAAATCCTCACGTGCAACAGCACCACTGTAATGGCTCAACATTCTGGGTGCATTAGTAAGGGGTTGGTCTTGTTTTGTACATTGGTTTTGAGGGGATTAGAAAGGGTAAGATTTGTTAGAATTGTGAATCTTTTGTTTTTGTTTGTTTTGTTTGTACTTCGTGAGTCAGTGATGAAAGAGATTTAAAAAAAAAAAAAAAAGAATACCTCTCAGTATTCATTATAAGAAGGTAAAACCCATTAAAGACGAGGGAGAAAGTCATTAAGAAGATGGGTAAAAAAGAAAAGCACTCTCAAATTGGGAGATCTATTCATCTGTTTTCATATGCTTTTGATTGTATATTCACCCTTATTTAAGAGCCTCTAATTTTCCCTGCTGTAGTTGCCATGGCTGTGGATGTGCTTCATGATGTAGAAAATGTGCTTTTATTGTACAGTAACTCTGCCACGTCTCCTGGGCATCCGCTCGTCTAATACGGTGCCGTAGGTCCCTTTTCTCCTTTCAGCTTGGTGGTTGGTCTTAATGGAAGAGATGAAATCCACTCTTTCCAGTCATCGGGAACTTAATAATTTGTTGCTTTTCTGGTCCTCAACCTGGGCTGTCAAGTTACAGATATTGATCTCTCAGTCATGCATTATCAATCAAAGAGATTAGTGTTTAGTTTCAGGGCTAGGTGGGTGAAAACAGGGTGTCAGACTCCTGCTTATAACAGGATTTCTGGAGCATAAGCCTTCAGGTTATGTTGTAACTTTTCTCACTCTTAGAGGGTTAGGTATTGGTGGCAAACACTTCGGCTGTGGTTGACTTTATAAATCAGTGTCATTTCATGTGTTCCCAGCTAAAGCTTTCAGTCACCCATCTTGTCATTTATCAGTTTTGCTTGACTGAATCTGTGTCCTCCTCTTTTTTATTCTTTTTCCTCAGCTACTTGAAGGCAGCTTCACGTCCCAGGTCAGCCACGAAGTCGACGGGCTTATCTTCCAGCCATGCGGGGTAAGCCTCCATCTATGTATGACAATCTGTCATTTTCAAAGCCGTAGCCTTGTTGCCACAGGTTGATTGTCAGACGAAGCTTTTTTTATTCCACCGGGCTCCTACATAAGAATCGGACAGCTTGTCACCGCGACACACCGTTTGTCACTCTCAGTCTTGCCCTGTGTTGTTGTAGAAAACCCCACTCCTACATGAATCCACATAAACACAGGGCTATCTGGGAGAAGCTGCACAGTAAAACAGACACATGGCAGTTTTCTGTTACGACGGAAACGGCCTTGGTAAGAATACCAATTTACTTGGTTGTTAGCGCAGCAGAAAATCACTTTTATCTGTGACGGTAATAGTATTCCTCCTTTCCTCTCCTGTGATGGACTCAGCTGCCCACATTCCACTGTGTAATATATTAAATATGCTATCGTGCACACATTATTAATGCAGGAGGAGGACAGGTAGGAATCTAGATTTTGAGATGCGGCATAAAGCTGCAGGTAGCTATGGTGCCTGCTGACTCTGCTGTTTGAGAAAAGAATCACATTTTTTGCTTATTATTTTCAGCTTTGACACATTGTTCTTCCACTATCAACTATGTTAAGCAACTGCATTGAAATTCTGTCTTTAACTCTATCGTGTGAAGCAGCCGCCTTATTTTACTTGCTTACTTACTTTGGGCAGTCTTATGTCTTTAATACACTGATGTACAAAATCTAACAATTAAGACCATTAGGAGGTTGCTTTTACTTAAATCATCAAGTTGTTTTAAACTAATTATAGGAAATGTTTTTTAATGGCTCAAAACAGATTAGAAAGTGCTTTACGGGGAAAAGATCAAAAACATATATAGTACAAAGACAAGAACGAGAGAACTGTGTAACAAAAGCAGCATCTAATTACAATTTCGCATTTCAATTTGTGAAAACATCCCAGGACTAGTATTACCTGGGGACCTCATGTGATTTGTAATAATTGCAGGCGTCTTCTGCGATCTGAATCCCTTGTGAATCTGCCTTATCCATGATTTGTCAAGTAAAAATTCCACGGCAAAGGTTGTGCGACGATATTAGACCCGTGCAAATCAGCATCTTGGTGATTTTGGGTCGTATTTTTTTTTACTTGTTTGTTTTCTCCACACCTCTTTCCTGCCTCTTGCGTGGTTGAGAATTATAGAGGCAGTGTTGGCGATTATAAAGAAACATTTTGACAGCATTTTTGGGTGCAGGAGGATTATCTCGCTGCACAGCATGGAGACCCATTTGCAGAAGAGCAACATCTCCAAAGATGATGTTCTGTTTGAGGATAACATTGTACATCACCGCTAGTGGTGCTGTGTGGTGTTTCTGTGTCGTGGAGAGCTGTGTGAGTGAAATACAGACTTCTCT
This sequence comes from Epinephelus moara, assembly GCF_006386435.1. Classification (NCBI taxonomy): domain Eukaryota; kingdom Metazoa; phylum Chordata; class Actinopteri; order Perciformes; family Serranidae; genus Epinephelus; species Epinephelus moara. The sequence continues at coordinate 21,208,719 of NC_065517.1, forward strand.
TATTCTGTGCGAATGTGCCGCATGAAACACAGATGTGGGAGGCAATTTCTAAATCACAAGAGGTCCCCAGGTAATAGTAGTCCCGTGCGAATCGAGCTGTAGTTGAACATTACTGCACTCTAAAGACGTGTTATTTTGCATATTTTTCTCCAAGCTCACTGATGTTTTCTGCTGCAAGAGAATATCTCAAATATATACTGCCATTATTTTTTACACCAGAGTCTCTGATTTTACCTATTGGCACACCTTTGAGCAGACAGGGACATTTTCATAAAAGCAACAAAAGCAGCAAAATGTTTTTGCCTGGATTGAATCCAGCAGATTTGCATGACAAAGAACGGGGCAGCGCTCACGTATGGATAACAGGTGTTCGTGTTCTGCGTCTGGACACCTGCGTCTCGTTGGGTTTGACCCTGTATATGTTGGACATCTTTTCAGTCAACAGGGTAACAACAACTGCTGCTGAGGCGTGGTGCAGCGGCCTGTTGTTTCTCTGGCCACAGCCCGCTCAGAGATGTTATATCAGGTGGAATCACACCTGCTTAGGCTGTTTTTGGTTGGGCTCTGGTTTTAAGCACAGAATACATTTTGATCCACAGATAAAGCCATGTTGAAGTATTCTTGGGCAAGATACCGAACCCCAAATTGCTCCCAGAGGTTGTTCCATCTGTGTATGAGTGTGTGTAGCAGGTGTAGTAGCAGTAGTAGCAGGTGGCACCATGTATGGTGGCCTCGGCCACCAAAATATGTGTGTGAATGGGTGAATGTGACTAGTCAGACGACTAGAAAAGTGCTATACAAGTGCAGTCCAGTGACCATTAGAAAGTAACTGCTCATGATTTCTCCCTATCATTGATGATTACCAAGATTTCTAAAACCCTTTTAATATAGCTTATTTCCATGGGGAGGGAATAGGCAGGTGAAATTGCATTTATGAAGATTTCCCTGTAGAGAGTACCATATGGAGGCTCTGTTTCTCTCAGCGTAGCTTTGATTTAATATTGATTATGTAGATTTACATCAGAATTACAGCAGTAAACTATTAGTTCACTGTGCCTTTGATCAATGTAGTGAAATCAAATATTATGGGGCTCAAATAGCAAGCAAGCAGGGGTTCATAAAATGTCTCCGATGGTGACTAATATTAAAATTATAATAAGAAGAATGAGAATATTATTAATAATAATAAAGTTAATCAGGTTATGAAAACGTTTGTCACTGGTAAGAGACATAACGTCACTGGCCTTAAAAAATTGATTTGATAGTATTAACAGTTTCTTGATTACTGTAAGTATATTTACTCCATAGTCAATGGGTTGGATTGGAAGTTATCAGCTGTCACATTAGCACATAGGATAATTGTTAATTGTTTTAAAGCAAAAGATGACCAATAACATACCATAATCTTTGTCTAGGGATGCACAGATTTATGCACTGAACATCGATATTGCCAATATTCGCCTTGCTGACTTCCGTTGGCCTATCTGCAAATTAGATACAATTCATGGCAGTGGCCGATGTTTTATGTTCGCACAGGCCAAAAAGCAGGGCTGAAGATCACTGGTGTCCCGTCATCCCGCAGACAAATGTATTTAAGATGAACAAATATCTTCCCTTGGATGCCATCAGGACAAAAGGACGCCGCAAACTCACAAATGGCACGTCAACAGCTGCACGCTGTTTTTCCCTGATAATGCTACACTGTGAACATCAAATCTGTGCTGACACTGGCAGGAGGAGAGCTAGTTAACATTAGCTTTTAGCAGCCAGTGGGCGCAACAGCTAACAGAGGTTGCAATGAGTTACATTATGATGCGTTCAAGGACTGGACAAAGGCAAATTAAAATATTTACATGATGTATTCAACTGTAAAATGTACTTTTTGTTGAGAAACTTGAATAGATACAGTTATATGTTGTTCACAGTTTTCACAGCAATGTGAAATAGATATTAGAAATTGAACTATGATATATTATATAGTAGTAAAGCTTTTGAATCAGTTATTTTTTGTTTTTTTATATGAAATAAGGTTATTTTAAAGGTTGTTTCAGACATTTCTATGATTAAATGTGCTCATTCAAAGGTAGTGTAATGGAAGACTGAATGACTTTAAAACAGTTCAGTTATCTTTTATTATGTAGATTTCTTTACAAAGCAAAATTGGTATTGGCTATCGGCCAAATTGTCGATTTAAACATCAGTCTCAGCTCAGAATTTAGCACTTGGTGCATCTCTACCTATCCCTCTTGTTGTTCAGCATTTTTCGGCTTTTGCTCTTTGTGATTTGTGCAGTAATTATCATACAGTGTATAACTGTGGCAATAGCCAGCAGGTAACAACAGTTCTCAGGAGAGCTGGAAATTAAATTTGGAGGAGGCAAGTTTACACAGCTGCACTTTCTCTCCACCACAACATGAGCAGAGATGAATATGTCTCTCCGAGGCCGGTTAATTGATGTGCCACTGTCTTGATCAATATGTCAACGTAAATGTTTTATTTTCGCAGGTGCTTGCAATTCACGCCACTCTGTGCGGTTGCTCGTACAATGTAAGCCTTTCCCTCTCGCTTGTTTTCATAAATAATTGGACTTCGATTGTTTCGGAAAAAGTGATTGGTGTGTAGAGAAGAGGGGATGCTAATTAGATTTAGTTCTTATTTCCACAGTTGATTTCTAATTTATAAAACTCTAGGGGAAATATTGTACAGTTGGGTGGAAGAGGAATTAATTGGGGTGCAATCATTGGTTTCTCTTTTAGCTGCAAATTACACAAGGGGTGCTTGAGAGAATATTTTTAGGAGATTGTATTGAATTTCCAAATTATATACCACCCTGACCAGAAAATGGTTTTAGATTTAGAGCAGTGAGGTTGATGCAGCCCGCCATTGATTTATTGTCTTCTGTAGCCTCTGTGAATTTGATGGATAATGAACAACGGGGCTGAAGGAAAGTGTTGAAAGCACTGTGGCCCTCTGGGTGTGAAGATGTATGTGGCATTTATTGAACCGGCTGAGGAAATTGCAACAACATCATCCCCATCCCTGTCATGGATTAGAAATACACTTTTAACCAGGGTTGGTGATTTGTTTTGGCAGATGCTCTTTACAGTTTTTAAAATGATTTCTGTCAAACAAGCAGGAATAGAATCAGCGGGGACAATGTGCAAATGCTCTGTCGATACTGTATGGACAGGTTGTCGCTCAGACAACTCCATTCGGCTTGCAGGTGCCTTTTTTACACCCCTCTTTATAGAATTCTCGCCTCTGAATTGGTTGGAAGTCCTTTCACAGCTCTGCAAGGACGTGTATAGAATTACCATCATAGACAGAGATGTTCAATGCGTCCCATTAAAGCCGCCTGTGCTGAGTCTAATTCGCCAATCTGTGATCAAATCACCGTTCATTAAGATGTTTTTCAGCAGTTTCATGAATCTGACGGAAGGAAATCGCTCCAAACTCCTGAAGGTCAGCAGCTGGTTCCCGTCTGCACAGTCGCTCAAACAAATGGGCCGGGTCGGAAAAACTGGCAAGGCTAATGTGACTAAATGATTATGCAAATTGTCGGCCATCTGATGTGGCATTATACAAAAGAAGATATTATGCAACACTGTCTGGCTTTACTTCTTTTTTATTACAGCATCTACATTAGATAATTAAACGCCTTGTTTATGAGGCTTTTGGTTCTGTGAATCTGAAAGTCTAAAGTGTTTTAGACAACACAAACAAACAAACAGGATTGGGGAGTGAAACAACAGTAATTACTTAAAACCAGATTAGATTTATTCACATGCGTCTAACCACAGCCGGCTAATGAGAACAACAGTGTGACAGTGGCCTGGCTGCCGGCACAACAGCCTCTGCATGCACTTAACTATAGTAGCAGAGACTCATTTAAATGTTAATAACAACCCTTAACATCCATAGGCCTGGTGTTTTCAAGGTGACCGACTGCACTTGCTGTTTGTAGGTCTGCTTTAAAATAGTCTGTGCTTATGTATACCTGGTAGAAGTCCTCCTTCATAGCCCCTCAGCATCACCCTTTTATAAGACTCTTTAGAAATAATGGGAAGAGTCATCCTCAGAGTCCCTCTCCATTAAAGTGTTTCTCTTATGTTAATGTCCCCTATCATGAATTACCTTGACTTTACTGACTTGTGTCTGTACAAAGTTTGTCTCTCGAGAGGTGTTTTCACATACCTCTATTAAAGGGGGTGATGTCTGTGCAATCTGGGACTCAAATGTACGCAGGTAATACTCGCTCAGGGACGTCACCAATACAAAAGCCAATTGCTCAGTAATACAGGAAACACATCAATGGGGGATAGACTTCAACACATCGACAAAGAAACTGGAAACCTTCAGCGCAGAGCAGATTTGTCAATGCAGAGATCAGAGTTAGCATTAGCATAGTGGACATTTTGACAGCAAACATTAAAGAATGAATAGCTTTTAGATGTAAACTGGACCCTGGAGCTTCCTTCCACTATCTACCAAAAAACTATGGTAGCAGATATAACCTCCTGAGACCCTGTGTCGTCATACAAGGACATCACATTTTGGCTTTACTGGACCTTATATTTCATTCTTCTTAACTTAGACCTGTTGTCCTCGTTCGTGGACACTTTTTGTGCCATCTAGTGGTAGTAAGAGCACAATACACTAATCCATGTAAAACCAAGATGGCAGTCATCTCTGCCAAGTCAGTCTGTAGCTGATCCCGACACAGAAGTGGACAAGGTCCAAAACCTGATCACATTTTATGGTTGAAACTTGTTTATTGTTGATTAATGACATTTGTAGTTTGATATGGCAACGAAATTGACCAATTTTAGCAATTAGTAAGTACTCATTTGAAGACGTAAGGAATTTATCATCAGCTCGTTTGAGGACATTGAGACTATTATCGTCACGTTTGAGGATATAGGGACTTTATTATTGTTGACAGTGTTTAGTTTTTATACTCATCAGTCCCTACTGATCCCAAATAGCTAGGAGAAATTAAAAATGTGAACCAAACAAAAATTCCAGTCGGGAGGATAATTATGTTTCACAACAGGGTCCGACATTAACACCTGCCAACTGCCAAATTCAGGTATATTTTCTGTTAAGCAAGTATTTCTCAGAAGGTTATTTGCCACGCTGGTGGGTAAATGTTTGTACTGAAATAGAAATGCAATAAAAACTACGGGGAGGGTCTCCACTGCGTTTGGTGACATTTATGTGCGCACCGCTCTGCTCTCTGTGTCTGTCGCAGCAGAAGGGTTCATCACAGATGCACACACTTGCAGATTTATCTTAACAGCATGTCTACCGCGATACTGACCATCTCAAGTGTTTCTATTTCCACCGCACTTTTTCCTGTATGGGACATCATCTGATCCGCTAAACTATCTCTTGATGACAGTCTGCAAAGAAGAGGGTGATTGCAGAAGAGAGTAAGGAGTCTGACGAGGAGGCTTAAGTTGATCAACATCGTTTAGCATCGAATAGATTTACAAAACCTTCAGATTTACTTTTGATTGATCCTCAGGCATATTTAATAGCAAGAACTTTGGTAGAATTTTGAGATCAAGGCTTACTGAGTTGTATTCAGGCTTGAAATGATAAACCATCAATCAATATATTAAAATGATTTTGCTTCAGATTTTCCACTGGCCTCCTCTTTAAGATTGCATTCAATGAAATACCTTATTATCTCAATTAAATGTAGCCCACTGAATCGGCTGTATGTGTAACACAAGGCAATTTATTGTTTTAGCCGGTAAAAACATATGATAGACCGTTGAATTTTTCATCTACCATCTACTTCCTTGACCGGTGAGTAAAAAGACAAAACGCTAACACTGGGTCAGCCACCACCAGTTAGCCTACAAGCTAAAAAACAACATAAATAAGAGTGTTAACTACGTGCTAACTTCACTTGCCATTCTGATGTATCTGCTCGTCGCTGATTTTGGCACACAACAGACTCCTCATCTGAGTCTGGATCTGACTGAGGCTCAAGCGTGTGTCTCAGCGATCTCCAATCTCTCCGACGTTTCCGCTAACGCTAGCCATCTTGATGTGCACTGCTCTTTCACCAGTCAGCCTAGTGAAAGCAGCGCTGGAGAAAGCAGAGAGCGAAACCTAACGCAAGCACATTTCTCGCTGAGATAGAAATAGTAGATCTGCCTCCAGCCCCTTGTTGTTTTTTAAGTTTTATGTGGGAAAACCAAGTTAAACAAGTCCTCATCCAACTGTATATGTTTGCGTTTTAAAAAATGAATGCTAAAAAAGTCCGGTCCATGTTGCAGTGTTTAAATTTTATCTGCATGGTGCCATAATGGAAAACAGTAAATTCTGATAACGGAAAAGTTTTCTGTTTCTGCATCCAAACAGCCTGTACAATATAGTATATGCATGACTAAAAGATGTATGTAAAATAGTGTTGTCTTGTAACCCCATGTGGGAAATAAAAAATAAATGAATGAATGAATGTACAGCACCATAGTAAACAACACTGAAATGCTCGAGAAGTGTTTTCCAAGAGGTTATTAAATATTTACAGGGAAGAATTAAAGACATTGGCTGGAGGCAGATAAGGGGAAGAGGCGCATTGCTGCTGTTTGGCACTTTTTCTGTTGAGCTTTCTCTTTCTTTTTTTTTCCTTGTGAAAAGATTTTTAAAAAAGATTTGAAAAGGAAAAGGACAAAAGTTTGTGATAGTGAAATATATTTTCCCCCCTTATCTGTTTTGTCTACAGCACACACAGACAGTGAAACAGCAATAATGAGGCGTTCACAGATAGTGTGTCTGCAAACCGTCCACGTTTGTTGTTGTGGTGACCTTGCATATAAACATGAGTTTAGCATTGTGTTGTTTACTGAATTAATGCACTTCTTAACATTCATTTACTCTTTTTGACCTTTGGCTCAAGTCATTGGATTATTGATTGACACCAGGGCTGTTGTTTGAGACCCTCTTTGATATGCCAATCTGTAAATAAGCCGTTGTTTGTGAGAGATGCTGTGCTGTGGAAGCAAACATGTTGGGGTGTGGGGACATTCTTTATGCCACCCCCCAGAGTGACAGCTTGATGTTCTCCATGTGGAAGCACATTCGTCTTTCGGGCAGGTCCATTTTTTTCTTCTCTTCAGTAAGAAATAACGTTTAATTACTTAAATTTACACCAGTTCATTAATTATTAAAGAGCAGAGACTCTCTTCTTTGTAGTGGCTTTTGACAATGTTTCACATTGTCACACAGAGGTGTCGCCAACCAGGAAGTGACCACCTGCGCATAAGTCAGATTCATGGGACTCTCTGAAAACTCAGTGTTTCACCTGGATGGGTGTCGTTTTGCAGGACGCAGCAGTGTATGCCTGAGCTCAGTGAGTGTCTCAGTCAATATGTATATTTGGTTTTGCATCCATGGGCATCCATTGATGTAAGAGACTACATTGATATCAGAATACAGACCTCCCATCTGAGTAGATTTTTGTTGCTGGACATAATTTAGTCCAACCAAATGTCAATACGTTTTGGCACGATTTAGTGGTAGATATTTTCCAGTACGATGGTCAGTTAGAGAATTTATCAGCAGTCAGGTAGTCATCTAAGAATCTGCAGGGAAGTCTAGCATTAGTTTCAGTTGCAGCCTAGCCATCAAAGAGCAAAAATCCAAGTGTGTCTTCGTAAATCAACGAAAAATCATCTGTGTTTGAAGTTACAGTGAAGTGGGAAGTCACCTGTAGCTTTCATCTTTGGTTAAGGAAAAGATTAGGTTTAGGAATGCACCGATATGGATTTTTTTCAACTGATACCGATAACCGATAAGTAACTGCTTCTCATGGCCGATAACTGATAAGATAACCGATAATTTCACATTTTTGTATTTTAAAAAGAAGTGTAAAACCTATAGTTTATGTACACCTGAGGGTAAAAAAGGCTGAAAGCAGTCTAGCTTCGCATTATCTGCTATAATTTTAAATATTGGATAAATGCATAATTATAAAAATGTCCCATTATCCGCTGATAATTTATTGGCCCGATATTTATCGTGCATCCCTAATTAGGTTAATTAACAACTTTTTGGGTTACCGTTACGCTACCTCACCAAGAAAGTGAAGACATGACCCACTGAGACCCGATGAGAATGTGCATCAGTCACAACACTCGTTGGGATGGAAGGCCTCGCCCCTGGGTGAAATACCAAGTTGGTAGGGAGTCCTATTTTCTGGTAGGTCTGCGTGTGTTGACTTCAATACTGACATTATTAAGGGGATTTAGCATCTGGCAGAAATTGGCCTTACTCGTGACATGCCCACCAGCCTCAACTTTACCCTGAGTTTAATGGTAATCAAAGGTTTGCATACTAACAAGATGAACTAAGGTGATGAACATGGTAAACATTTTACCCACTAAACTTCAGCATGTTTTCATTGTTATAGAGCTGCTAGCATGAGTCTAGACTCTTGGGGGCAAAGTCACAAAAGGATTGCGCAGCTTTTGCATCTGCTAAAGCTGCACCTTCCTGGAAAGCTATGACATGATACCAAAAGCAGATACCTTAGGTCTTCTAGTTATATACCATACCTGGTGTCATATCAGTAGCCTCACTCCACCTTCAAACCCCTGCTACAGCCTCTTGAAGACAGTAATGCCAAGACTGTCGGCGGTCCCACAGGTTCAGTAGGGTTGAATTGTTTTATCACCAACACATCTTCCAACCATTACTGTGTGCATGGGGCCAATAACACTGCCTCACATTGTGATTGTTTTCCAAAGTCATTGATTTTTTAGATCTCTAAAGCAACCAGTGCAATGTTAATCTCTTCTTCTGTGAATGGGATTAGGCTCTGGGTTAATCTCAGCAGGGTCTCGCTGCTGTGAACGTCCATTAATATTAGCACAAAGGTTGCCACTGCGGCAGCCTGCAGTCACAGGGTGTGTTATCTCACCCAACACATGGTGTCCTTGGAATATGTTTTCTTTGTTTCGGGCACATTGAAAAGATTTTGAATTTATAACAGTACCATTGCCACAGATGGTAGAATTTCTTATGGGAGAGCACTCCAGATGGTGATCTCTGTACAAGGAATACAAAGAAGCATTTTTCTCCTCTCTACACTTTCTTTTTTTTTTTTTAAATCTCAAATCATTTCAGCTTCACTTAGAAAACCAAGTCAGTACAGAAGGTGTGATTCACATCAGGTTGGACCCAGTGAAGCTTTTGAATCATATTGTGAGAGATGATCCGAGACAGATATGTGAGTTTAGGAGGTCATATCATCTGCGATTGTGCACGGCATGTGTTTCATGAATCAGTGTAATCATTTTATCTGAGCTTTGCTTTTCTCTGCTGTATCTGTGTCACAACTGCAGACCAAGATTTACTCTTTTACTCCACCGTCCCTGTATTCCTCAACCTTGTTTATTCCAAGACTAATCTTTTATGTCACTGCACCATTTTTGCACATTCACACCAAAACCGCGCCAAAACACACACACACACACACACACACACACACACACACACACATGATGTTACTCTCAAGAAGCGGGCCAGTGTGTCTGAGCTGTAACAGAGGGAGCTTTTCTCTGGGGAACAGATTTATTGGACTTGTCCAGCCTTTAGTCTGCAATCTGCAGCACGCTTAAACAATGAGTCTGCCTTGGAGCAAAAAGCTGTTATTGAAATGAGACTTTGAAAAAACACTAATCAAAGGACTTATCTCGAAGCAAACCCTCAAGCAGGCTGCTTTTTTTTCTTCAATAGAATTACACTTTAAACATTTATTAAGCTTTACTATCATCTGTTATATTCACTGCATCTGTGTTTACGACGTGCTCATTTAAAGACAATCAGCCTTTTGATATTAAGCTGACACTCAAGTGTTTATGAATAATTGCGCTGCAGATATTGCCCCAGTTTGTTGTTAGTGTGTGTGTCGTGTCATTGCCGATTCATTCACTCAAAACTAAAACTGCTCTTTAAGTGTTTGCGTGTAATAGCTATGATTTATCTCTTATTCATTTACAGCAAAAGTCAAAACAGTAATGAGAGGGCGGTAAAATATTTAGATCCTTGTCAAGGCAATTTAATCTCAGAAACTCCAGAGCAAATTGTGTTAATGCCAACTTTCAGCTGCAGTATGTCATTATTGCAAGTGTTAGAAAATCAAGAGCAGATATTAAACATTATATGAACAGCATTCATCATAGACACAGTGATGCATCTGATTCTCAATTTAATCCTTTGGCCATGTCAGCATCACGGCAGTGTGCGTAGAGTTGTCAGTCATCACTTTGGTCCAGACCAAAATATCTTGATTGAATGAAATTTTGTACAGACATTCATGGCTCCCAGAGGATGAACCCTACTGACTTTGTTGATCCCCTACTATGGTTGTGCCATGTGTATCTTGTGTATACTTTGTGTATGTTTTTAGTAGTCCTGCAATAGGTTGGGTACCTAGTGGGTGACCTACAAAAAAGGTTCCTCACAGGTGGTTTTGTGTCTTAATTTTATTTCAAGATTTTGTTTTGGGTGGGGGGAAAAAGAACATGCCGGTCATGCGGGTTTTTGATTCAGAGTAAATGTTAATTTAACTTAACGTTTTGACGTTTTAATCCTGTGACTGCTGTCTTTGTTTGTCAGCTCTGTCGTTCAGAGAATACTCACATTTAAGATGCTGGAATTAGTTTTTGTTGAGTTGTTGAGTTTTTGCTTCTTTTTTTTCTTAACAAATTATTTAAACATTTATATCAAATTGATTTGCAATTATTCTAATAGTAAGGTAATAGTAATAGTAATAGTAATAGTTGACAACTAATTGATTAATCATTGCTGCTTTATACTGTATAGTGCTAAGAGTTGTGGATCTAAATTTTAATATTCTGGTTGAGTGTTTTCTTCCCCCTACTTGAAGGAGAAGTAAAAATAACAAATCTCAGACCTAAAGCCATTCAATAGCTTGTCACATTAATTTAATTTATGAAATGAACGTAAGACAGAAAACTGGGGTACGGTCACTTCCATGCAAAAATCAGCATTCATCAATGTGAACGTAAGGGTAGGCTACAATCAAATCTCATGTCAGGTCTCAAATCGTGTACACAAGTTTGAGTCAGTGTAAAGCATAGTAAATCTGGCTGAGGTGGAGAATTGTTATTAGACCATATTCTGACTGACATCAAGTATTAACAGCCGCATATTATTCACTTAAAGATGTATAGTGGCCGTATAGACATGTGCTCTCTATCACAGCTGGCAGTTGCCTGGCTCTTTGGGACTGGCTCCAGGTTGACTGAAGGGTGAACACAGCTCGTGCCTGGCTCTATCTAAAACTGATCTGTTTTTAAACACAGACAAATCAAAGCATGCTTATATAATTTATCATAAAACAACTAAATAAACCCTGCAACAGTGTAATTATTTAAATATTAGTTGCCTAGGTGATGAAATGTTTTACCAGTGTCTTTCCTGTTATGCCCGAAATGGAAGCAGACCCAATACGCAAGGCCATGTGCTCCTCGGTCTGGGTCAGCAATAACCTTTTATATGAATATTATGACAGTATTAATAGTTTATAATATATAGCCTATATTAATGACACATGTAGGCCATAGGTTGGTACATATCATGGATGTATAAAGGAAATATTCCAACCTTGAGTTCGACAGTCCACCGCAACACTGTTTACCACAGCAGTGATTTTCTTCTATATGGTATTTTTCCGACTTCCTTTGATGAAACTTTTCAGACTGCCAGATAGAACCAGTTGGTTAAACTGGACCTGGGACGTCCGTGTTTCCATTTCCAGCTTAGAGAAGTTTCTCTGCTTGGCTGTATTATGTCTCTCCATGTTGTAAACTCTTGTAGTGAGGCCTCTAAACTGAGAATATATTGGGCTGGAATAGGTCAGATCTGGGCTGGTTTGTAAGATAGATTGATAAATGAGGGCCACTGTATGTTTGCTGTTATCTCCCTGGACTTTATTAGTTCGGCCCCCCTGCCCACAGGTTATTTCCCAGTATTGACTTCAAGCAAAGGCTACACCTGGTCTTACCAATCGCAGCAAACAAACAGTAGCATCCCTAACACTGCTGTCTGATAACCTGTCAAGCACCTGCACCTTTAAAGAATAATGCATGGCTGTTCTGCCTTTTCATTTATGAGCTCCAGGCTTTTTTAATGTACAGTTCATGCTTGGACAAACATTGTTGGTGTGTTTCCTGTGTTGAGTTTCTTGCCAATTTGGACTGTTTTGATTATGCAGTTGCTTGTGGAAGTTATAAAGTCTTAGGTGGCAGTTTTGTGGACTACTTTGAGTTTTTATCTTTGTCACCAAAAAAGGTTGAGTTGAAATAGAAACAGAAACAGAAAACTGCAAAGTCAGCCGAGCAGCGCTTGCACAGCTGTACTGCTGGTGATGCCTGCAGTCACCTCATGCTGGTATTTTTGAAAGCTGGCACAATTTGTGAGAGTTTGTTATGTTCAGAATCCTTTAACAAGAGATAAGAAGATGGGAGTCCAGGAAACAGAGGTAAGGAGCAATCAAATACAGGTTACAGAGAGAGCTGCAGGTTAGAATGAGTAAATGGAGAACAGGATAGAGAAGAGTGACCAGCCGTCAGTAAATCCTGTAATTGTAAGCTCTGTAATCAGCTCATTCTTATTACAAAAATACACATTTTTTCACTTATTCAAAAGTTCTCACAACTTTTTGCCGAAAAAAATAGACCCACTGAAAACTCCATTTATACATTCTTAAACATTACCACTAAAAAAGTTCAGTGCAGGCGCACAGTATTGGGAAGAGGGATTAGATCTTCCTGGATCAATAACTCAAAAAGGAAACACAAATGGCGCTCTTTTCCAACTGAGACAACAGGCTACATTTCAAACAAGCTGTCCTCCAAGCTGGACATATAATGTTGCCGTCTGTGTGCAGCCTGCTGTGAGACGAGTATGAAAGTGCAACACTGATAAGAGATTCTATAAAGATAGTCAACTTGATTATAACGTGTATTGTCTCCAAAATCTCTTCACATATCAGTGGTGTCATGTTGGTTATACCACATGCGCGAATTTCGACAGGGTAGTGTTGTCTCAAACCAAACACTGCCGTTGTGCACTTACCGGAAATGACGACCGCAGCTGTTAGCTAGTTAGCAAACTAGCATTAGCATTCACGTTATCGGGGTACCAAATAATTACAGACTGCTAAATTAACCCAATAAACATACCGCTGGCTTATATCCGACAACATTATAGCGGTGCTTAGTGCAAAAAACACATGTATTATACAATGTAGCGACGTTCGCAGTTGCACAGTCCTCGGCCACCATTTCCAGTTTGAAAAGTGGTCCCTCCCCTTCCACTACGTAGCCAAGATGGCGACCATTGAGTGCGAGAAGGGTCCATAGTTATACATCCAACTTCTTTACCGTTTTGAGTGCACCTTCCGGGTACTCATAGTGCACTGCATTTGCTAAAAGCACCAGCATTGATAAAAGAACATAAATCTTGTGACACTCGCAAGGTGCTGCTAGTTGCCATGCAACCAATAACAAGATGACATCTCTGACCTGACAGACACTTGTTAGAGGGGTACAGTTTGACATAGTAACCGAGAAGGGCGAGCAGAGTATTAACTTAAAGTCAAATTGAAGTGGACCTTGGATAATTAAAATGTAATGAACCCATTTCATATCATGTTCAGGGGCCAAATAAATGTTTCTTAGGGCTGCCATTGGCCCACTGACTGCAATTTGAGGAAGTATGCTTTAAATTAACAACTTCTTCAAAGGTCTAAAATTTTAAATCACTTAAGTTCTCTGTAGTTTTAAGGGTTTTTTAGACCCTCAAACCATATGTGTGGTGGCTGTTAAGTTATTCATTACCAGAAAGATGTTCTCGCATATTTTCAAAGACGTTCAAGTAATTGATTTGTTTTTTACAGTAATTACAGTCATTTGTTTTGGCATTTATGCTCCACTTTTGTTTTTAATGGAAGAGGCCACCTTTGCTTTCACACTGTGCATCTCCCTCAGTCTGAGAGTCATAACCTCTGAATTTCTAACCTGAAACAGCAGGCAATTTATATGCAATAGAACATCATTACATGAAAATGATTTTGATAGATGGGAGATGTGTTCTTGAATGCAAGGCCGGGTTTGAAGGTCTGTTTTTGTGCTTCGGCAATAAAGCCCTTATTTTGTATGTGCAGTCACTTATTGACAAGGATAACAATGGTGATGAAGGCGGGAGTGCAACCGGCAGCACTTTTTCATTTAGGAATGAATTTGAAGGTTTATTGTTTATTTAATCTGCAGACTGATTGGGTTTTCATGGGGTTGTTGCCATAGTTCTGCTGGCTTGGTTTAAGCAAATTTCACTTTGGTTAAAAATGTAGCACACACATTTTCGGAAGCCTCGACAGCCCCCCAGGCCAGTGGATTTTCTGGGGCTCACTATTCATTCCCTAGTAGAGGTTTTCATGTACTGTTATTGTTTTAGCACAGTGAAGACAAACAGCTTAAGCTTTTAGGAAGTTGGTACTGTGTGTCTTTTTCTTTTATTTAGCTAAATTATGAAGTCATTACATCAACAATTTTAGAAGACTCAATCACTAGACGGGGCAGCTATGGCTCAGGAGGTAAAGCAGGTCGTCCTTTAATCAAGGTTTGATCCCTGGCTCTTCATGAGCAAGGTCTGTCAGGCCCAAAGTGTCAGGGCCCCCTTTGGCCTCCACCTGCAAAATGTCAGATTAACACATACCAACCATGACCAGTAAAATTTAAAATTGCTAGAAAGGAAAAAAAGCCGTGGAAACGCAAGGGGCTAGGTACCATGTCTGAAGGGTTACTTTTGATTCCAATGGTACCATACCGAAAGTGTTTGGTGCAAACGGAGTGAAAGTGACCTAAGAAGACACAAAATTACCTTAAAGAGAAACAAAACAACCACAAAGAGACACAACACAACTACAAAGAGACATAATACGGTAACAAAAAGGGACAAAACCACTTCAAATTTAGCATTTTTGCTCCTACGCAGTAGAGGTGCTGGAGCCTCCTGCATGTCTTGGCTCAGGGGCCCATGGTCTTACAATCCATGTCAATTATTGAAGTGTCCTTCAGCAAGACACTGAACCTCATGTTGATTGCTGGGCTGGCAGGCACCTTGCATGGCAGCTCCGATACTGTTGGTGTATAAATGTGTGTGAATGGGTGAATGAGAAGCAAATTGTAAAGTGCTTTGTCCCATAACGTAGAAAGGCGCTACGTAAATGCAGTCAATTTACCATTTAGATGCACATATACATTTCATTTTGCATCAGAGCTACATAAGAGGACTGAGTCTTTTCACAAGAGGTTATTTTGATGCCTGAGCAGCATAGCATAACTAACTGCATTGAAGAATGTTCCTTTCCACACCCACGTTTCCAGAAGAAAAGATGTACTCTGTCGAGGTTCTTCAAAAGAGACATGCCCTCTCTTCCTGCTCTCTAGCTAACTGCGGTGAATAGCCTTTGTGGAGTGTGTTAGTTTCAAAGGCACATGAAGGCCGCCTCCCACACGGAGAGCCCTGCCGCAGACAAAGCTGAAGGACGCCCCACACTCATGTTCCCTTCACTTTACACCTAAAACGACAATGTCAACCTGCCCTTGATTCAGCCAGTTTATAAATGAGAATCTGCCATGAGGACGTTGCCGTCGGTATATGATTTTATTTTCATAATGATGCCCACGCGGTGCATTATATTTAAGTCCAACTGAAGTTAAGTTAGTTATCACTTTTTTATGTTTTTAATTTATTTAAATAGTTTTTTATTATCAAAAGGAATAAAAAGGTGTTTTTGGGACATATCAGAAATGCTCACTTTTGTCTCATCCAGCTGGAGGCGCATGTTGATGTCTATGCTTGATTGACAGCAGCTGGCAGGGTCAGTGTCAGTGTCAGTGTCAGCCTGTGTGCTGTAGCCTTCATGTCGGGGACAGACAGTGTGTTAGTCATGTTAAAGAGAAAGGACCACATAAGCATCTAACCCGAACAAATTGACATTTACAGGTATGTTTATTAGCCATCTAGCCTTCAAATTGAGCAGTGCACCTCACCCCGCTGAATGTTGGTCATTCATTCAACCAGTTAAGTCACAGGTTCAGACAAGTGTTCATGTTTGTAACTTAGACAAGAAGGAGACTTTAACAGGAAAGCTAATGTGGGCTGTTCAGAGTCTGTGGCTCTTGTGTTGTGTAGCAGGCTGCTGTCTGGCTCGGTGTGACTGGCTGCTCTGCTTTAGTTAAAGCAAAGTATTTATAGAGTTACAGTATTTATGACTTAGGCTAAAAAACTAAAGCACTTGGTTAGGGACAGGTCACTGCCATTAGTGAAAAATAGCAATAATAATAATAATAATAATTGTAGAAATGAAACAGTCTGTAAACTCTGGTCTCGAACCTGAAAGTTAAATATACTATATACCCACAATTCCCACCAGTACTCCCACAAGGCCTCATTATGCTTCAAACAAAGTGCTTACTGGGTCATCTAACAGCATCTGAAACCACATTTCCAGCCTCAGAAATTGTCAAGGGGCTTCCTCCAATTTTTTTTTTACCATGAACTCTGTCAAGGAGATACAGTTCAAACATGTACACAATTATCCCCATTTGTTTGCATCATTGTGTGGTGACCACAAACTGCATAAAATCATAGACACCATGGCATGCCCTTTGGTTTGTGTACTCTTGTTTTGAAGCCCCAAGTTTTGCATTTTGGCTGTCACCATATTTGGAGCTAGAAGTGACCATATTTGGACGAGAGAGTAGAGCTAACCCTAACACTAGCTGCTAGCTTGGTTAGCACTGTGCACGTTTAGTCTGTGGTCAACTTTGACAATGCTAATGCTAATTTTTGCTTGCAAAAAAAAAAAAGGCTTAAATCATTACACAAAATGTACTTACCAGAAAAACTGAACATCCGACTTCTTAGAGTGTCTTTTAGTACGACCAAATGCTGAACAAGACTTTTTTAGGTCTTTAAAATGTTGCAATAAACTTTCACGAACTGGAAACACACTGAAATAGTGACAGCTACAGCTACACTCACACCAGGTTTATGTTACCTGACTATTGTTGTCGCTGTGGTTGCAACTTTTCAATGGAATGCACCTACCTGTCACACAAAGCGACCATGCCCGTAGCAGCTGGAGGCGCCTTTTTTAAATTGTTTTCAATGAGAATGAAGCTTTATGCTCATTGTTTTTGCATTGCAACGTGACTCCCGTTTCTGTGCTCTAAGCACCTGGTGTTTTTGCTGGAGTGCCCTGAACTCCTCGAGTTGAAAAAACTTCAACCCAAAGCAGAAAAATGCGTCATCTCTTTTTCCTCATTTTTCATCCCAATCAGATGATTTGCGAGGTGGGTCTTCTGTGGTGGTCACAAGTTTACAGTTGGTAAACTTGTTGGAGAAACTTGTGGTAGCAGTTGCTGGATACCCAAAGCTATATGGCCCGACGATAGACAGTAGGTTGTCAAACTGCCCCGAGTAATCCTAAAATATGCCTGGAAACGGCCATTATCGAGGCGAAGCTCCTGGACCAACTGGTGGTACTCCCCTTGATCCACCCTCTTTTTTAGGGTCTTATGTACCCACACAGATCTCCGTTTCCCTGTGCCCAACAAACTATTTACTGACAGCGTCTCATCGTTAGCCAGAGCTAAAGCGAGTACCCTCTGCCTCAACATTTTGATTTACATGGAAAGGGTAGAATAAGGAGGTGAGTCCGTGGTTGCCTGGCAGCAATAAAAAGGCACAGCCATTTTCCTCTTCTTTTTTTTTTTCCTAGTGGCATTTGACAAAAAAAAGGCAGTGCGGCGCACCTCAAAACGCCTTAATTATGCATTGCCATAAGCCTTACTAAAATTTAAATGGGTGAGTTATATAAGTATTCACGTCCATACAGTTGTCATGAATGGAGAAATAAGCCATTGAGACCAAAACCGTATTTTGCACTAGGCTGTAAACATGTTTATTTCTGCTGTAAAATTGGGCATTTTAACATGGATGTCTATGGGGATTTACTCGCTTCTGGAGCCAAGTGGGGCGGAGGAACTGCAGTTTTTGGCACTTCTGTGTTGGCTTCATTTTTCAGCCCCGGAGGCTGAAGACTGAGTTCTTGGAGAAACATCAGGGAAGCATTGTGATGCAGTCTGGAGGGAGGCTGTAGTGGCTTTCTGCTCCACCTTGGAGTGTGGTCAAGTATAAACACTTGTACAACCTACTTGGTTTCAAGCATACCAAACCCATTACTTTCCACCATGGCACAGAACTTTGACATCAGAAGTGAACTGTGTGCTGTAGAATCATACAACACCAGTATAATTTCTTGGGTTACTGGGCTTGACCCTGAAGTGTTAGTAAACCATTAGAAAACTTGTCAGCCTGCAAGATTTCCCTGCTATTCAGCAAGTCCAGCAGCTTGCCAAACCCAGGCACCAGTGCATTTGTGGAGGAGTAGGGTAGTTTCTGATGACAAGTAGTGGTGCTTTTCTTTTTTCCCATGATGATTTAAAGTTTTCCTTTAAAGTCTTGCCATAGGATCATACGTGGGTGGATCCAGGAACCCCTTATTTGATCATGTGCTGTGACGGCGCACGTTCTCCAGAGGAATCCTGTCTGTTTTTCCACACATTTCCCTGGAGTAGACTTCTGTTACCGGGCAACCTGACAGTGACGGAGTCTGGTCATCTGTTCCCGCCTCCACCCGTCATGCCTTTACATTTCTCATGTTCCAGTGCTCTTGTTTCATGTACTCCTAAATGTCAGCCACGCATAAATAATCAAAGCGATGGAGGGAAGCATGTTGTTTGGTTATGTGTCATATGTTGCTGCACATTGAAACAGTAGTGATGTGAAACATGTAATCATGTTGAATCATAATTTGTCAGCCCGTAATGTATCTATACGTGTATTCTTGTGCTCCCAACATGCAATTTTCTACTAATCATTTTTCATTTCAAATGTGGAGTAAATGATTTAATAGGCTGTCTTTTTGTTTGCACTTCCTTGATGTTTTTGATACCCAGGGACTAATTACTGACATAAGATCAAATCAGTTCCACGACTTACTGCTCCAGATAGTTGGATACTAGCAGTGCATCATAATGGAGCCTAATTTGTTCAAGGGTTTTCAGCTCATTAACTGTGACTGTTGCCTCAAAACTCACAAATTACTCAACCATTAAGTCTGCAGCACTATTGGTTGACTGCTGCTGCTGGAAACCACAGTGTCACTCTTGGTCCATGAAAGAGGGTCTAGCTGCAGAGCTCCAGGCTTGGGTCCACATTCTCCATCTGACCCTTTACAGTCGTGAGCTCAGAGAAAGAGAAAATTGTGTACATGTGCCAGAGATGTTTTCAGGATACAGTGTTTGAATAAGCCACACGGCCTACTCCAGCAACACCAAGGTCAAATGTACAACCTAATATTTCAATGTAAGTTGAAAGTAGCCATTCTAATGTGGTTAGCAAAGCAACTTAATTTCAGCCTACATAAAAGGGCCTCATTCACCAGTATCTTTCAAAGTTTGCTCTTAAATTCTTTTCTTAAGAAAGGTCATAAGAAAAGTCTGTCAGATTCATGACGTGCTCTTTAAAAGCAGAATTGTTTGCACCTGTGTTCTTACCATGATGAATCCCATTGTCCTCGTAAGTTGACAGCATGTGCCAGTTGATCCAAATTTGCATAGATAAACGCTCCACAAATCGCCATAATAGGGCATGAGACTGCAGGGTGGTGTGCACACACAGAAACTGATGAAGAAGAAGTTGAGAGAATTAAGTCAAATGCTCAACCAGAAGTCTAAACAGGGTGAAGCACCCAACTCCAGATATTAAAAAAATACATAAATCTGTTTTTAAAAGGATGTAATCTACCTCTACAGAAAGTGAATGCCAAACGAGCTGTTATATCTAGTAGCGCCAGGAGTGGATAAAAAATCACAAAAAAAGATGCATGGAATGCTGAAAATATGCTTTAATCAACCACCTGAACTGCAAACTTAATGCAGTATAGAAACACAATTTTTAGGAAAAGAGGAAAGAGATGAGCATCACGACGCTGTCCACAGTTTGTCCCGCCCATGATATTTTGATAATCTAAATAATTATTAAAAATACTATAAATTATAAAAATATAATTGTAATTTAAACCCTGTAATATTTTACAGCTGTAGAAATGAAGACAACGAAGTAATCAGTTATTTTACACAAACACGTTAGCATAAAACGTGTGTTAAAGTTCTCTTGAGTGTGCGTAGATTCGGTTCTTACCTAAGAATGAATCCCAAACAAGAAAACATTAGTGTTTGACAAAATCTTCGTGAAAACTGTGTTAGTGGTTTGTTTCCAAACACTTGGTGAACGGGGCCATTAGCATAGCTAGCTGATAGTTTAGCTTAGTACAAGTTATTTGCGGCTTAATGTTAAGTTTCCAAACTTTATATGCTTCAGTTCAATCAAAATGTCAGGTTGTATATTAAACCTTGGTGTTATTGGTGGGTGTGTGGCTTATTCAAACTAATGAACATGTGTTGTCGTATCCTGATTATCATATCCAAAACCTACACTTATTCATTAACGATAAGCACAACAAACAATATGTAACCTAAATGTGAATCTAAATGTCATCAGTCAGCTTATAAAAGGCCTACCCACAATTCAAATCGGATCAAAAAAAATAATTTTCCATCAACTGCCTTACACATTTTTATCCAAAATAAGGTTCCATGGTGGTTCATCTGAAGGGGAGGGAATTCTCTTCTCCATATATTGGCATGGCAGTGATTCAGTGTATTAAATATGTGCTCAGTGGGCTACTTTATTTATTGAACATAAGCGGGACAAGACAATATGCTTTGTAATGTAATACAGTGGCATGTAACTGTTATTTATTGATAGTAAGAATGGAAAAACCTGATTTTCCAACTTAATACACATGGGTTCTAGTGATGGAGGGTGGGCGCCTAGAGCCTGGAGCTCTGCAGCGGGATCCAGTTGCCATGAAAGCAGCTTTAATGTGTTTATCCCCAACAGATCTTCTGTATGATTAATTTTCTGGGGTTTTCTTGTCTCCTGCAGAGATACAAGGCCGGCAGGTGTGACGACATCCTCAAGTGGAAGCCCCCCAACCTCAACTCCGTGGACTTTCGCCTCAAGATCACCAAAGTCGGAGGAGAAGGGTAAGTCACTGTTGCCAAGGAAACACTCTGCCTGATGAGTCTGATTGCACCTATCATTTTGTGACACACTGGAGTACTTCACACACACACACACACACACGCACGCACGCACGCACGCACACACACACACACACACACACACGCACACACACACATGTACAGTTGCTATGTGTGTTGGCGTCAAAGGCAGTGCTTTAATCTTTTTCTTTACCATCCAATCTTATCTCACATTTCCATCTCTCCCTGGGGATCAATTCCTGTTTCGTTCATTTCCATCATCACCTACATGCGCCTTCGTCTCTAGTCCCAGAAATTTCGTAATTGCTGTACAGTATGTGGCTATACGTGCAATGAAAAACACTCCTGCCATTCCTCTTTTTCTCTCATTTCATGTTTGTCATCCTCTGCAACATAAATTATTCAGAAACACTGGTGCTCATCGTAACCCTCATCCCTGTAAACATTAGGGCTCTGATGGGAAAAAAACAAACAAAAAGAAAACAATTCTACAACTATAAAAGACAATCAATTCCTGGAGGTCATTACAGCCTGTGGTGGGTATTTCTTATACGAAATAGGAACTAGTAACACTGGTAGTCTAAAAATCTAATGGATTAGGTTATGAGGAGAAAATCTATTTTCGTTTTTTTAGCCCTGCTGGTGTAGTGGCTCTGGGAGAGGAGATGGACAAAGGACTAACATATCTCAAAAACTGTTGAAAGGATTACAAAGTAGGGGTGGGTGATATGGCTCTAAAATAATTTCACAATATTTCAGGGTATTTTCGTGATAATTATATTCTGAAATATTATTAAAAGCTAAGCAAAAATTATCTCTCATTCGTTAGTTTGTAAACAACAGCAGTAAGTCAGAGTGAGATTCAGATTCTGTATACAATATTAATAGTTCAACAAAAAAAAATCTACCTCAAATTACACATTTAAACAGCTCCCAGATACAAATCATGTATCCTGGGATCTAAATATATAAATCAACAGGTGATGTAAATGATGGAGATGTTTTTTTTTTCCATCTGGACCTTTATGCGCTGCCATTTCTCCTCTAATCATCACGCTGTAACCTGTGACAGGCTGTTATGATACCAGAACTATCACACATTCACATATATGTGCGAGTGTCACGTAGGCTTACATTACCAAAGGTTTATGACAAAATCACTTCAGGACACTGACTCCCGTGTACGCAAGGTGAGAAAGGAGAGGGAGAGACACTGCGCTGCTGCCGGAGGAGGCGCTGAATGAGTTCCCTATGTCGGGAGCATAACTCACAGTAATTCGCTAAAAGAGTCTGAGAAGTCCAGGGCTGTTCATTAAGCATTCGGGACACTACAGTTTATTCCACACTAAAGAAGCTGCTCCTCTTCTCGGAACCACAGCAGAGTCTGTCATAATTTCACTTTCAGCCATGTTTTTTGTTGCAGTGGGTAACAGTGTGAAGTCAATATGTCAACAAGTCAAAATATAACAAGTATCACAATATGATATTAGATATAAAACCAGTATTATCGTGAAAGAGATGATATGGCCCACCCCTATTACAGAGACATTGCTGATCCCCAGAGGATGGCACCTACTGTCTTTGCCGATCTTTTGACATTTTCTCTAGTGCCATGAAGCTGGTTGACATTATTGGTCTTAACAACTCAAACAGCTATTCATTGGATTTGGGACAGGTGTTCGTGGTTCCCAGATAGGGCTGGGCAATATATCAGTATTATATCAATATTGTGATAGTAGATCAGATATCATCTTAGATCTGAGAAACCTTAATATGACATAAGTGTTGTCTTTTCCTGGTTTTAAAGGTTGCATTGCACTAAAGTGATGTAATTCTCTGAACTTACCAGACTGTTTTAGTTAGTTTTAGTTATTTTCCTGTACTCACTTAGTCATTGCATCCATGTTACAGATGATTATTTATCAAAAATGTTTAAATATAGTCGACGATATGGTATTATCGCAATATTGATATCGAGGTATTCGGTCAAAAATATCATGATTTATTTATTTCTTTTTCCATATCACCTGTCTCTGTGCCCAGAGGATGAATACTATTAACTGAGGATCCCTTAACTTTTCCTCTAGCGCCACCAGCAGGTCTAAATATTTACTTATCTATTGAAACATTGCAACAACCATTATTTGCACACAATTTTAAACAGACATTCATTGTTCCCAGAGGATGAATCCTGATGACTTTTGTTATCCCTCTACTTTTCTTAAAGCTCCATCATGTGGTTGACATTTGAGATATTTGCAAAAATATGTCTTTAACTATCAGATGAATTGCCATTAAATGTGGTACAGACATTCATGTTCCCCTCAGGATGTATTGTAATAATTTTGATGATCACTGAATGTGGAAACAAACTTTCCCCTCTAGCGTTTCCAAGTGGTATTATTGTTGTCACAGCTGTGACAAAGGCAGCCGAATCACTCTCTGTTTTCCCCAGAGTAACACCAGCAACACAAGACAAAAGCATGAGTTAATTCTTTTAGTCTGTAATCAAGACATAAAGCAGATAGAAATGGTGCCAGACTGCCAGCCTGGCGGGATCACCAGTCAGCACTTATTTTCCTAGGAGATCGTACCCAGTGGCAGACAGAATTACATAGTGAACGTGAGGCTTATCGGGAACAAATCTAAACGCAGATGGTGCCATTATTCTATAGCCATTACATTGTGCAATCAATATTTGCTTCATAACGATAAGTTAAAGCAAAAAAAATGTCTATTGCCAGTTTAACATCAGGTCAAAATGTTATTTTGTCCAGTTCTTTGGTTTATGACCAAATACGTGCCAAGCTGACAATGTTCCCATCAGCCTCAGCTGCACTTTGTGTTTACTGCTAATTAGCAAATGTTGGCATGCTAACGCGCTAAACTAAAATGACGAACATAGTACTATCTAAACATCAGCATGCAGGCATTGTAATGTTGAGCACATCCGCATGCTGACATGAGAACCACACTGTGCCTAAGTGCAGTCTCACAGAGCTGCTAGCACGGCTTGTAGACTCCTACTGTTGTTTTCTCCTGTCAGCACAATGCACATCTCTTTGCTCTGTCTGCTTTTTCTTCAGATCGGTCTGTGAGTATTGTCTGAGTGCAAGCAAACAGACTCATAGCAGTGAGCTTTCTGGTCACGCTGCCTTTTCCTCCGAGAGCCAGGTGACCTTAGTGACTGTCCCAGCTTTGTAGCCATGAGCCTGCCACCATTCACCAACAACAGACTGAGAGGATCACAGCGGGGCACAGTCAGTCATCCTACTCTAGAGCCAGCCAGCAAGCCAGCTAGTCAGCTTCTTGACTCCTCCCTGTGTGTGGGAGAGCACAGACGATCATTGTTGCCATTTGATAATGTTCTCATGTTTCCCCCGAAAGATGAATTTCGCTGGCAGAGGAGCACTCAGCAGATCTCACTCAGTCTCGGTGTAGGTTTTCAAATCTCTCCTTAGTTACTGTCTGAGAGAGAGCGAGATGGACAGACATATAAGGAGGTAACAACTGTTTATTCATCAGCCCACACAGTCAATCCTTGAGCACATCTTTGTGTACCACAGAGGCATATACAGCCTTGCAAGTTTTATTACCTTCACTGAAACCAAGCACAGAGGTAGACAGTGATTATTGTGTGGCAGGAAGAGTGGAGAGGTGGAAAACAACAAAATGGAAAGATGAAGCAATCCCAGAAAGCCAGCCGGTGCCCCTCCCAAGTCTGGAATTGAACAGAGTTTTGTAAAGATATCTTAAATTATGCATAATTTGAGCCAGCGAGGTGATGAGTAATGGTTACATCATTCATTAGTAGTGATTTTGAAGACCCAGAGAAGGAGTCTGGTAGTGTCTGATTGGCTTGGATTGGCTCTCTAGAGGCCAGAGTCGAGAGGCTTAATGTTACTGGCCTTTCTGCTCTGTCGACTCAATTGTCATTACAGCATCCCGATCCATATATTGTTTGAAGGATCCAGTTAGTCAGTTGTGACTCACGTAAAAGCATCAAAGTGAAGTTAACAACATGTGATCAATGGTTTTATTCTTGACTGTGTTGCCGAGAGAATTCATCTTTCTTGCAACGTCTCATCCGCAGAGCCGCCATGACGTTGGCGTTTGTGGTTCTGAGTGAGAAGATTCAAACAAACATTATTTCTGCAGTGTCAATTGTGAGATGCAAACAGATGCTGCAGAGAAAGACGGGTAAAAAAGACATTCGTTGCACTTGTAGTGCAATTCAGAGAAAGTGGATCTGAGATGTCAAGAGAGCCACTGTGCTTGCAGCATTTCAGCCATCCGCACAAACATGAAGGATGCTGCAGAACAAACATGGAGCCTGTCTTTGGACTCTGAACCGTGAATGGATTTCTCTGTATAGACACAGAGATTTGTGGAGTTGGCCCCCCTATGACCCAGCTGTTTCCAGTTGGCACGACATCACAGGGAGTGTGTTACCTGAACTGCAGCATTACACATTTCATGGAATTTAATGCCTAATTGCTCAGCTGTGTAACAGACTTGTGACAGTTTTTTGGGCCTGTCTTCACAGTGTTTGTTAATCATTATTTATTCATTATTATTGATAGTCATTGGCAGCATATCACAGCTGCTCTTAGTTAAAATACGTAAGGATAATTTTTATTTTTGTCAACATATACATTGAAAGACCAAAACCAACAATGCATCAGTCTGTCACTCAGTAATTAATTGTTTATTTATGTAATGTTAATTTTCATAGGGACAGGTATTTAACATGAAGCAGTGCCACAGAGTCTAAGTTAAAGGAGCTATATGTAAGAAATCTAAAGCAAATAGTCGTAAAATCCTCCTAATATGTCACAGAGACTAAGGAATAATGTTCATATAACATACTGATCTCACCGACAACAATAGTACAGCCAGAATATTCGCATTTAAAAAAAATTTTTACGGTCCGCAAATCATGTTTATGTTTTGAATTTGTGTTTTGGCCTGTTGCGCCACCCACCGCCGTCTACCAGTCACGCAGTCAGTAGAGTCTCAGCATCAGTTACAGTTACGACTGAGCTACAGCAGCACGGCAAGCAGCATTAGCAGTGTCCCGGTACATAGCATTAGCAGCCGGCTCCTCCTCAGCTGTATCCCGGCAGCAGCGTTAGCAGCAGAGAAGCCGGACTTGCTCGAACGGTCCGCTGGAAAACCGAAGATCAAGGACGCGGCGACGCGGCCCTGCCACGGCAGCCGCCCGTGGGCAAACAAATCAGTCTCCAGCGTGCCGCTGTCCAGCAACCTCGAATCTGTAGGGGAGGGGGGGCGGACACGACTCGCGGCAGTATTTTGAATTTGATTGCGGTAACCGTTTTGGCCACATTCTTACATACAGTGCCTTTAATTTACAATTCACACTCCTGAATGGGCCTTTATCCAAACTAGAGGTGTTGCAATTAACTGGTACTGGCAATAACTGTAATATTAAAAAATTAAATATTGATATATTTTTTAATGATGGACATTTGTTTCCCTCTCCACCGCTCTATACTCATATTTTGAGGATAATTTCTTTTATCAAAAAAGGGACTAAATGCACAATAAATTGCACTATTATTGCTTATTTTGAATTTTTCTGTAAATATCGAGATAATATCATTATCATGGATTCTTTTGGCCAGCCTTGAGACAAATACACAAAACTAAACGAGATAATACATCACAAACCGCACAATTCTCAACTCAACTGAGGTTTTTATGGCAGTTTGTGTGCGGCACACGGCCTCTTGCCTGTTTATGGTCGGCCCTGTGTGTTCTTGATGAAATTTTGTACACCAACTAACGAGCCAACAGTTTGTAAGGCTGTGGGGTAGAGGTGCATGCCCTAAAGAAAAGCCCACATTTCTGGTGGGAAGCAGAAACACACCTAATTAAAAGACTTGGATATCAACTGCTTTTGATATCTGCAAATATCGCAATGCCAAGCTTTTCAAGAAGGTGGTTGAAGGAATGAAAGAGGGAGGCTGTGTAGGCATGGATGAATAAGTCGGCCATTGTTGGAAAAACCATCACATTTTGACGCAAAGAAACAAAATGACACAAGCAGTTCCTGTGTTCCACCCGACTTTCCACAGACGTTATAAATGACATCTTAGGGCATCGACCCCTGTCAAACACAGCTCCTGTAAACACTGAATATTCATTTTCATTAGCCATGTAAACATCTTACCTGTAATATTTTCTTTTTAGGAATAAGGGCAAAAAATGTAATATTTTGTGGATGCAAACTTAAGCTGCATTTCCATCAACAACTTTCGGTACGGTACCTTTGGAACCAAAAGTAATCCCTGCAAACGTGTACCAAGACCCTAGATCCATGTTGCGTTTCCCCTGCAGACAGTACTTTTAAATGTAGTAGGGGTTGTTGTCATTCACTGCCCTGTCATCGGCCATGCAGAGAGAAGTCTGTACCTCGTTTATCGTCCACAGAACAGGGTTGCACGCTGACATTTTAGAACAAAACAGAACAGGCCGGAGTGAGAATCTCTCTCGTTGTGATATTTTTAAGAAAGCAGGTTTGTGCATTGAGTCCTTGTTAGGCAAGAGCAGGGGTTTAGTGCTGCCAGAGCGCGCTGGAACTACACTCTGACACGTTTTTTCTTTCAGTGAGGATTAGAGTATATGCAGTTAACATAAACCAGTCGAAATTCAAAAAAATATAGTTTGTAAATGCTTGAAGATCCAATCGTCACTGAAGCATATTTCATCCAAGAGAGACAGAACAAATGGAATGGTCAAAGTTGTCAAACAAAATTAAGGTGTGTTGATTGACGTCCACCTTAAAAGTTGCCAGTAGCTGCCAGCAGTCGGCAGTGAATTAAATTGGGGTTTATTGGTCTGTAGCTGCAAACTATTAACTAGTAAAGATGACCAGGCAGCAAACATCCTTTCATTTTATAGTTATATAGATAAACTTTATTCCAGACTCAAGTCCATATAAAATACATACAAAAACATAGACAATACAATATATAGTTATAGTTTACTAATGTGTGTAAAAGCATGGTATGAACAGTGGTTACATACTGTAGTCCAAAATCGGCCACAGCTTACTCCTAAGCAAGAGTGACCGTTCTCCAGTGACATCAGTGGGCTGCAGTGTTTCTAGCTCCACCTTTTAGTGCTGGATCAGTGTGCTTGGTACCCCAACAAAGGCATGACAAAAAATGGGGGAGGTAAGGAACGCTTCTATTGGTGCCATCCACAACTTTTTACAATAGAAACACAAAAATAACTGTTCTAATGTGTCCTGAACTGAACCAGACTGGTTGGTGGAAGTGAGGCTCCAGGCACTGACAAGCTCCAGATCATCCTGGTCTTTGTGATTGAACTTTCTTTAAAAGATGTTTCAACTTGTGTTTAAAATGATCTCATTCATGATCCAGTTTGAGGTTTGTGGGTATTGAGTTCCACATATTGATCCTCCAAACAGAAATAGAATTTACCATGCTCTTAGACTTCCTCACCCTGTGCACTCAGCCTCAGGCCCATTGTTCCTACCTGAGACAAATACAGACTATACTTTCATTCTCTTAAAATGCAGGTACAGCTGGGCACTGCGGTTTATTGGGGACTGTTTCAGTTGCTAATTGATACACATTTAGAACACTACTGAGTATTAACATCACCACAGTGTGTGTGGCACTGACTCAAAATAAACTACAGTGCAGATGTTGGTGATAATGAAGTCATGTCATCGTGTGCAATGCAGCGACTCATTGATGTGATTTGACGAAACTGGAGGTCTTTGTCACACAGGGACAGGTTATATCAGGCTCTGGCTGTACAGGTATTGTGGGATTTTTTTGACGCTTAAAGACACACACTCACTGGCCACTTTATTAGGTACACTTGTTGAAATGCTCGTTAATGCAAATAGTTAATTGGCCAATCACGTGGCAGCAACTCAGTGCATTTAGGCATGTAGACATGGTGTAGACGACCTGCTGAAGTTCAAACTGAGCATCAGAATGGGTAAGAAAGGTGATTTAAGTGACTTTGAACATGGCATGGTTGTTGGTGCCAGATGGGCTGGTCTGAGTATTTCAGAAACTGCACATCTATTGGGATCTTCACACACAACCACCTCTAGGGTTTACAGAGGATGGTCCGAAAAAGAGAAAATATCCAGTGAGCAGCAGTTCAGATTCAGATTCAGATTCAGAATACTTTATTAATTCCCGGGGGGAAATTGTTCCAATGCTCCGTGCAAAGTAGAAATAGAAATACAGCATGAATGGGTGAAAATGCCTTGTTGATGCCAGAGGTCAGAGGAGAATGGTCAGACTGGTTCAAGATGATAGAAAGGAAACAGTAACTCAAATAACCACTCGTTACAACCAAGGTATGCAGAAGACCATCTGTGAACCAACAACACGTCGAGGCTGAGGCTACAATTCACACAGGCTCACCAAAACTGGACAATAGAAGATTGGAAAAACGTTGCCTGGTCTGATGAGTCTGGATTTCTGCTGCGACATTCAGATGGTAGGGTCAGAATTTGGTGTAAACAACATGAAAGCATGGATCCATCCTGCCTTGTATCAACGGTTCAGGCTGGTGGTGGTGGTGTAATGGTGTGGGGGATATTTTCTTGGCAAACTTTGGGCCCCTTAGTACCAACTGAGCATGGTTTAAACACCACAGCCTACCTGAGTATTGTTGCATGGTTTAAACACCACAGCCTACCTGAGTATTGTTGCTGACTGTGTCCATCCCTTTACGACCACAGTGTACCCATCTTCTGATGGCTACTTCCAGCAGGATAACGCACCATGTCACAAAGCTCAAATCATCTCAAACTGGTTTCTTGAACATGACAATGAGTTCACTGTACTCCAGTGGCGTCCACAGTCACCAGATCTCAATCCAGTAGAGCACCTTTGGGATGTGGTGGAACAGGAGATTCGTATCAAATCTGCAGCAACTGTGTGATGCTATCATGTCAATATGGACCAAAATCTCTGAGGAATGTCTCCAGCACCTTGTTGAATCTATGCCACCAAGAATAAAGGCAGTTCTGAAGGCAAAAGGGGTCCAACCCGGAATAAGCAAGGTGTACCTATTAAAGTGGCCAGTGAGTGTATATTACCGTCTTGCCTCAGGTCATAAAAGTCTTTTATATTTTACCTCTACCCTTAGTACAACATATTGCTTTGTTTCTGACCTTATAAAGTTTTATAAAGAATTTCTAAATCATTTGACATATTGTTCCAGCTGTTCGGTATTACAGGTCTGATTGCATGCTGTTTAAAACTACCTTGACATTTTACAGCAACTTGATTGTTGAACAGAAATCTTGCCTTGTGTTGGAGTCTTGATTTCATGGGTGTTTTGTGTTGTTAAGGTCTCTTGTTTTAACATAATTTGTCTGACCCAAACTCAGGGAAACTGGTGTTGCATTGTAATTGAAGACAGCAGGACTTTTTTAGATACACACGGCCCTCAAACATTCAGGTTGTGAGTGGAACAGCTTGCAAACGACAACAGAGGAGTCTCATCTGTTTCCTCACCTGTTCCATTTGTTTAGGAATGTGGAATTTTACACCCAACACCGAAGTCATAGGTATTAATACACAGGGTTCCTACGCAGTGTGTAAAATTATGACATTTTATTGTAGTAATTTGGTCACATGTATCTTTCTAAAATATAAAATTCAGAATTTCTAAAAAGAAATTGGTCTTACAAAGAGAGTGTTTGTCCTGGCGTTTGGAGCAGGCAGCCAGCGCAGCCAAATTGTTTACTGCTGTGTGAGAGTGCAGGGCAAGAAGTGCGACGTGCCACTGAATGTATAACGGACAAAGCATCTACGCCTGTGTGTCACAGTCTGCAAAACAGCTCTGCCCCAAGTGCCTAGCTGAAATACATGGGGCACGGATGTGACACATTATGTAGGTGGGGCGGAGCGTGTTTTTTTTTTATATATATATATATATATATTATTTTTACCTGCTAGAATAAAAATAGACCAGCAGTGTAGAAACAGCACTGAGCCACACAGTGCCTATGTGGTTAAGTGTGGCTTCCATTGTCAGTGTAGCTGCTCCGTTATAATAGGCAAACTATTCTGCTCCTCCGCTCTTTTCTGGTCATTAAAAACACACCAGACACCGAAATTATCACAGCAGAACCCAAGCGTGGGGAAAGTTAGTGAGCAGCATTCCACTGAAAATCGGCACACTTTGACCACTTCACCATCCAGTGTGAACACAGCTTTAGTTTAGTTACTCTTTGGTCAGAGAGGAACTTGTCTGGGTTTGGTGTTAGTTGATTTGTATGAGCTACAGTACTGAGCTACAATCTTTTGGCAGTTATTTAGCAACATACTAACAAACACTGAACAAAAATTTGGAGAAAACCGTCATTTCTACAGCAGTTTTTTTCACAGGTTTAAGGGGTAATTTACGAGCATACACTTATTGATCATCATTTGAAAAGCTCAACATCTCTCTCAAAAATTGTTTAATTAAACTTGTGTTCTCTCACAGAGTTGGTATCTCTGTCAGAGAAAACTGATCTGAGTTCAGACTGTTTACTTACAGCACAGCTACACTCACAGATAACTCAGCCTCCTACCTGCCTGTCAAACAGCATCGAACCATAAACCTTCCTGAGTCCCGACTGAGTGGAGTCCTACAGGGATCAGTTGTGAAGTCTGGCTACAGGTGGCTGCTAGCTCCACTGCCATTCAGCAGCTTACGAGCGGAGCTAACTGCTAACAGCCATCGCAACAGCTCCACCATCCACAGTCAGACACACACGGCTGACTATTCACTGCTGGATTACGGCTCACAGCTTGCACCAATGGCTGACACTGCTTCAGAGTGAGTGTTTTTGATTGCTAGCGAAACATCCTGCCGCAGGCTATTTGCTAGTGTTTGCCAGCCTGTTGCTCCTGCGGCATTTGACGATGATTACAAGCACAGTCGTTCTCTGCTTTCAATGTCCAGTAGTTCACCACGTCTTGGTTTTCTCCACGTTTCGTTTCGTCAACGAAAATGAAAAATAAATTTCATCTTATTTTTTATTATCAAGATCTATTTTTAGCTCGTCATGGTCTTGTTTTCATCATGGAAAAAAGGTCATCAACGAAATTAACACTGCTCCCATATTTTAAAAATTTAGGTAAAAGATCTTAGACTTCTTTTTGCACACAATAGATGTATTTCTCTCACATTTGGCGCACAAATTTGTTAAAATTCACTTAGCACTTCCCTTTTTACTAATGAATTCATCCACCAGCCAGGTGTGGCATATTAAGATGCTGATTAAACAGCATCATTACAACACAGGTGTTCCCTGGGCTGATTACAGTAAAAGGCCATTCTATATTTGTCTGTTGTGTGCATATAAAAAGTCTGAGATCTTTAACTTAAACCTGTGAAAAATGGGATTTTTAAAACCATTTATTTGCATAATAAACATCTAGGTCTGCACGTGACAGTGTCCACCACTGCATGGCTATTTGGCTCTCTTAATGTCTACTGCTGCTTCCTTCCTGCTTGTGCGAGCTATCATTACTTCAGAGGGGGGCCATGGTGGACGGGGAAATGGTCTCCGATTTCAGCTCATGTTCGAATCTCTGAATGAGGTGCTTCAGACGACGTATCCACACTGTTGTTTAGCTGTCAGTTTATCTCAATAGCCCCCCTTATTTCCTCTCTAAAAGTGGATAACTAATATGAAAGCAGCGCTGGTACACTCAGTGCTGACGGCCGACATAGTGTC
This sequence comes from Epinephelus moara, assembly GCF_006386435.1. Taxonomy (NCBI): domain Eukaryota; kingdom Metazoa; phylum Chordata; class Actinopteri; order Perciformes; family Serranidae; genus Epinephelus; species Epinephelus moara. The sequence continues at coordinate 21,241,716 of NC_065517.1, forward strand.
TGGAAATAACAACGGGGGCACAGAGGAGGTGTTTTTCGGTGGAGGGAGGTAAAGAGTGTGATTAAGACATCTGCTGGGCGTGATCTCTGGGATGAGACACAGATACTTCACAGACACATGTTCACAGCGCAGAGATATAAACCCCGAAATAGTCAGAGTTAGCCATGCTGAGGGCTCACAGTCAGCTCACAGACGGAGATACAGTACTGTATAATGACCTTGTGTTCAGTGTCTATAAATGTCCCACAGATTTATTTTCTCCTTGGACTCTGAACGTGCCCATACTGTAGTTCTCCCTGTAAGTTTAGAAGCATGAAGCTGTGCAGAAAGACAGAAGGGTTGAGAGAGGTGTAATCTCACATCCCTGCTGTTCTGTTACTAGCTGGAAAATGGAAGCGCTGTAGTGATTTTGTTTTTTCTTTTTATTGCACCGTCGTTACCACTCAGATACTCTTGTGTTGAGGGTGTTAACCATGATCTTTTTGTCTTTCTAGGCTGCTGCCACAGACTGTCGGCTTGCTCTACGTCGGCAACTATGACAGGCCCTTTGCAAAGATGAAGGTGAGAAAATAGACGTGTTGCTTTGTTAAATTTATCTTCGTGCCAACAAGCCAAAGCCCCCTGTGCTCTTTCAGCTTCCCTTTAACATGGCACAAGATTTTAGGGTTTATTAAAAGGGGCTGAGTTTTTTCTGCCAAGAATAAAATGAAGGCTAGGTTGAGAATAGTATCAGTTTCATTGCTCTTCTCTTATTTGAAACAGGCTTATAGTAGGGACAGATCTTAATTATGAAATTTCTGTGTTTTATGTGTTTATTTTATCAGATTTTAGTGAAAACCTTTCCTGACGTTAATGCAAACTTAACACTAGGGCTGCCCCCGACTAAGAGATTTCCTAGTCAACCAATAGTTGTCATTTAGGGCCGACTAGTCACCTGCATGTTCACAATGTTAATTCAATTATTAAATGATATATTTTGGGTGTGGCAACACAATGGTTTGAGTTGAAGGTGTGAGAAAGAATAGTATCAGTAACATTGTTAACACTGTGCTACATTACAGAGAAATACAAAACCGTACTAATGAACCTTCATTAATATAGGCCTATATTTTATCTACAAGTGCACGTCACACACTGAGCGAGCCGCCTGTTAATGACGCTGTGGGCTAATGGGCATGTAGCTACTTCCATGTTTCAGATGATACGTCATGTTTGTAGTCGACCAGTGAAGATGAGTTTACATATCACCTTGGGTTCGTCCTTCACCTTCTCAAAATGATCCCACACTTGGGATTTCCTGCCCGACATGTTATTAACTAGCCTGTGGAATAACCGCAGGTACCAGCCCTGGAAATTGACGTGACTCCTGTCTGACTGCTGAGTGTGGCCACTTCCTGTGTCTGTCTTTGTCTTTGGTTTATTTTGACAAGATGCAGCTCCTAATATAGTTTAAAAAATTTTTCCTGCGACTAAGCAACCAATGAAACCTTGCCAACTAATGACCTTTCTGGTTGACTAAAGTTTGGTAAACTATTAGGTGACGGCCCTACGGAAACCTGGTTGCCATAGTTACCTGTTTTCTTGATACTATTAAGATAATACATGTGCAGTGCAACAACGTACTCACCACGCTGTTTCTCCAGGTAGGTCCAGAGAACTACTTTTATCATTTGCTAATTATTTACAGTCGTTTCTACTTTGTTTATTTAATGTCTCAGAGACACTGAGGTGGGTGAATATGTCTCTGCTTTTGAACTGATGCAAAGCTGGCTACTATGAACCTTTCACTAAACATACATAGATACAACAGTGTGTTTGTTTCTGATTGTTTACACTGGGTGACCGTGTAAACAATTGAGTGATGAAAAGTGCACAGATGGAGAGTTTCAGACAAACATTTAAACTGCCCAAATATTTTCAGTCTCATTCCTTATTTTCTTAACTTAAAAGAACAAATCATCATCAACAATTAATTCATTAATCTAAAACTAAGGCTTTAATTGGTATTGAAATGTCTTAAATCTGTCTTACAAATGCTAAGACATGGGAAGTAGGATTTTATCTCAAGTTTTTTTCCTTACATTGCATTGTAAAATCTACAAATAATTGGTAACATCAGTTTTTTAAAAATAATTTACCGAATGCCTCTCGTTATAACGTCAGGCAAATCAGAATAGCAGAACCAACAGCGCTTAAATCTAGTTTGTGGCAGGATGCTCAGAGCAGAGCAGAGCTAGTTGTCACTGTTCCCCGGACGACGTGGGGAAGTGCAGATTCAACGGAAACTGGCAATTTAACCAAGACTTTGCAGCATGGCTGAAACCGGTAATGCACACGAGGCTCGTTGTTTTTTATGGAAAAAGTTTATCAGTGTGGGCACGATGGGAATTAAGGCAGATGATCCCACATGCAGAGTAAGAAGCATAAAATCTCTATGTTTATCCAAGCTCTTTTCTACCCTTGTCTGTAACACAGGACAATAAAGTTGTGTTTTATATTACAATTCACATCTGGGCGAAACTGTCCCTAACCTTCGAAAATTGATGTTGGTTTATGTTTTTGTTTTCTTGAATTAGTTGTTGTAAAATTGGTCTCTGAATTTAATTCTGAATGGCAATACAAAAGTCTTCAAAACTCAGAAATCTAACTTGCCTTAAGCTGGAGGAACCCTGGAGAAAGCTTACTGTGGTAATATCCAGACGCAGTGAGTTCCACAGTTTAGGGGCATTAAAACAGAAGTCACTCTCACCGGTACTTTTATGGGACACATAAGGAACATTTAAAAGAAAAGCAGTGGAGGACCTTAGTGATCTGGCTGGAACATTGAATTAAAGTAAATCTCTGACATATGGAGGAACAAGGTCATTTTAAGCTTTATAAACAAGTGAAAACAACTTTAAAATCAGCTCTAACAAGTACAGGGAGCCACTGCAGCGGGGTCATGTGATCATTTTTCCTGTTTTAGTAAAGTCTCGCTGCAGGTTTCTGAACTAGCTGTAGTTTTTCAAGTAATCCAGTAAAATGCTCCACTTCAGGTGGGACAGAGACATTTCCACTTAACACAATGAGATTGATGTTAATGATTTCCTTGTTGCATGTTGTCTGTGTAAAAACACTCCATTGTAGTACATGGGATCACACATCATCAGACCTTTGACATGCAATGATGTCGCCTCAGTCAAGTGTACTCCACAATAACAAGCATCTCATCTCCATTATGGGAGAACAGGCTGTAGGGGAACATGGTAGAGTTATTACATTTGTTCTGTTATTTATATTTTGATGAAAATCACTAATGCTAATACACGATATGGAAATTTGCCACTGTGACTAAATGACTCTTATGTGTGTGTGAGCCTTCCAATAGTTACAGTCACGCTTTGGAAACAGAGAAAATGTGTGTCTCTTCTCCCTCCGGTATTGTCACTGCTGTGCCAGATTCCCATGTATCAGCCCTGGGCTCTGTGACTGAACAAGGTAGTGTCTCTGTTTGCTGCTCCGTCTCTGAGCACCTCTCAGGGAGACAGAGCTGCAGCCCCAGGGTCATCTTCTCTTGGCTTTCATGTTGCTATTTTTGTTATGAAATGTCTTTTACAGTCAGTCCAAGTGTGAATATGCTAAAAAATGGTGATTTCCTGCCAGAGCAGGACTTGAGGTGTGTTTGTTTGCAGCCTGCAGTGCACCACTACAGTGCAGTGTTGATATTCATTGCCTCTCTCATGGGCATGTTAGTGATGTCAGTGTGACGATTAGATGTAATGTGGGGCCCATCCAGTTTCCAGCACATTTGAATGCATTGGGCTGCTGGGGGAGAAATAAATTCAACTTTTCTGTAATTACAAAATGTCGTAATCGTCATGAAAACCTGTTTTATTGGCTCAATTCTTCCAGTTTAGCTGCTGTTGGTACCTACAGGGAATCACTAAAATGAATTTTGGAAGGGAGCTTTCATGATGATTTATCAGCACAGCCTTTCCAAAAGAGGAAATATTATGAAAGAGCAGACCAAATGAGAACTATAACACTGCATGTTCAGGAGTTTAATTATGAAAACCACTGCAGTACCTGATGTACTGTATGTAGATTCACACTTCCACTATAATATATTTGCACTGTATCTCCTTGGATTTAATGCTACTTTCTTCATAGGAAAACAAATGATGTAGTCACAGAAATTCAGCCAGTCCTGCAGCTTTCTTTTGCTTGTTTATCACTTGTAATTATGTTGCAACTGACTCCATTGTAGCATTGCATTTACATTTTCATACGCAGATCCGTTAAATCATGCGTAGTCCTTACAGCTATGCTATGGCTCAGGTTTTATTTTTGTGTCTCCCTCTTTTATTTCAATCATTATTACTGACCTATTTGACCTACTGTGCTTGCCATAGTCTCAAACAAATAGTTTAGCATTTCAAGAAATTAGCATATTCTCTTTCCTGCCTCAAGTTACCTTGAGAGAGGCTGTCATGTCTGTACAGTAAACATGGAGCTGGAACCAGCAGCCAGTTAGCTTAGCTTAGCATAAAGACCGGAAACAGGGGGGAACAGTTAGTCTGGCTCTGTGTGAAGGTAACAACATTTAATTTTCATTTCATTTTATTTACACAGGGATTAAAAGTAACATTGGGTGTTCAAGTTAAAACTGGCCTGACTCGGTTAAAACTGGTTTTCAGCACATTCCTGTTATGCAACAAAAACACATTATAGTACAAAATAAAAATATAGGCAGCTACATAGACAACGCAGTGGAGTGGAGGACTTAAGTGGAGTGAGTAAAATGGGATATGAGGTTTAAATCAGTGGTTGCAGGTATGTCCTTCCATCAGATATTGTGTGTGTGAAATGTGTAATAGAGGTTGTTGCTCTAATGTAGTGTGGGAATCACCTACCAGCACCTATAAAGCTCACGAATTGACATCTTATATCTGTTTTGTTTAATCCTCTCCCACACTGTGTCCAAATTACATACTAACATGCTATTCAGTATGCTGCAACAGTATGTGAGACTTTTTAGTATATTCGAAATCTAACTAAGAAACTATTAGCACATTAATTAATTGTATACTGTTTCTAGTGAAATATTTCAATATGCAAACACTGGACACTACACCAGCATAAATATCCCACAATGCAGTTTGGTTGTGATGACAACGTTCATGATAACAGGCTGTGATCAAGACAGCTCTGTGATGTCAGTAAGTAAATAAATACCTCCCTAGAGGTGAATGACTTTGGTCGTGAGTCTGTATTTACATATGTATAGCTTTTTCCCTAGATGTATTTTCCTTTTATATTATCCTCACTATATTGTTGATTATGGTTATTTGGTCTTTGTGTTGTGATGGCCTGAGTCCCATTCGGAGCTGTGTATGTGGAGTGACTTAAAAATGGGTGTTATTGCCATGGTTTTGCCCTGTGATGTACCATAAGCTTTATTGCTGACATGTTTTTGGATAGACTGATTTTTATTCAGTGTTTATATTGTTTAGCTGTTGCCCAACATGATCATCATTGATTTTGCGAGGCGCCTTCTAATAGGCTGTTTTAGCTCCAGATAAAGTGGTAGCTAATCAAATATTAATCACGATCACAATTAAATGAACATGATCAACTGTGATATTGATGTTTAAAATGCATGCACCGCTCATAGAAAACTCTGCTTGGTATAAAATCAAGCGCTCCCTAATCTAACAGCAGCCTCCATTTTTGAAGAGCTGTCATGCTGCTGCGAGCACACCCTGCAGCAGCAGCCTGTGAAAAACTTTGCTGAGTGTTGAAGCAGCAGACGGGCAAACAAAAATGATCCCCTCCATCAACCATCATCATCTGTTGCCCAGACAGAGGAGAGAACAAATCATATGCAAAGAGTGCATGAGGCATGTGTCTGTCCCACATAGCAACACATACAAACAGCAGTACGATGAACGCATGACAACCAAGAAGAATAATGTCACCTCGCTGAATCTCTTGTCTTTGCTCAGTGTTAACTCAGACATCCATGACAAAGACGCTGCAGCGCATCATTGTACCATGACTACTGTTAAAAAGGAAAAAAAATTATAGCGGCAGATACATATCCATAGGAGATGCAATGAATTCAGGTGAAGAAGAAGTTTCTTTTAAGTCTCATCATGATGCAAAGACCTGTTATTTAGCAGGAACGTAGCACAAGGTGAATAAATGAGTGAATGACTTTATTTCGAGCAAAACAAAAAATAAAACATAGTTAACATTAACAAACACGCTCGAAAAGGAATAGGAGGAAGTGTACACTAATCCTACCCCCTTTTCAGTATTCATGTCTCATTTAAAAAAACTTATTTACAGCCATTAATATAAATAAACAACAGTCTTAGATAGTAAATATACTAAGCCCAGATAAATGAGTAAACCAACCCATTAGCATCACCCCTCTTTGTCTGCATACCTCCTAAATATGCTCTGTCTGTACATCTTTTTAAAGTGCTCTATAGTTGTGCTTCTCTTTTACTCCTCGTATAACCTGTTCCATAAATCCACATCACAACCTGAAATACACACATGTTTAAAGGTTGCACAAACACAATGTTTTTTTTAGATTTAATTGAATTATATCTCATATAATTAATATCATTAATATATAAAAGAAACAATTTTGGTCCCAGTACTGACCCCTGGGGTACACCACAAGTTATTTTAAAACATATTGATTTATATTCACCCATTTTAAAACTTTTTAACAAATTCCGTGCTATTCCCCTGATGCCTAATTTGTCCAATTCTTTCTGTTAATATGAAATTGAAAGCAGTACTCTGTTGATTTAATTTTGGGTAAAAAGTTCTGGTACACCTTTATTTATATTTATTTTGTTGCAAGAATTTGTACATTAGCAAGGATTTAGCACAACATTGGGAGTGAAAGCAGTGCTCTGTTTTGAAATCTGGCAGTGCAATATAAAAAATTATTTGTTTCTAAAATCAGTGAATAATCATCAGAAATAACTGTCACCTCAAAATTGATCAAAATAATCGTGATTGTAATTTTGGCAATAACCATGGAGCCCTCCCTATAATTAGACATGTCCTCCCTTTTGGGAATCTCAGCAGCTACTTGTTGAGCACAGTGTTATTGAAACAGTAGAGTTGATGGCTGAAGCTACAGAAATAAAACCCGAGTTGTGATAAACCACTTTTTACTGCTCTTCAGTTCTGGTATCATTATTTGAGTTCTGTGGGGTTTGCTAAAGCCTGGTTAGAAGTAATCGCTATTGATTCCTCATTTAGGTTTAGTTTCACTGCTTCATGGAGTCAGCTCCCTGCGCAGAACTATATGTGGCCTGTGAGCACAGCTCATTAATCATAAATAATTTGAATGGAGCCTGGCAGATGTAGTCACCAGAGACGGAGATAAGAGCAGCTCTCTGTCAAAGACCAGCCGCTTTGATGAAGCTGTGAGAGTTTGGCAGTGTGCTCTCCACCTGCTGAGTGCTGAAATCCCTTTGACTGTTCCCTACCATCGATGATTTCCCCAATTTGTACGACTCTGTGTGCATCATTAAGTGAGAGTGAGAACAAGTATTTCTCTGTTTAATCAACAGCACCATTTTCGGATTGAGCTGCAACTAAAGTATCTCAATAACTTAAATTTTTCTGTTCATATTTAAGATCTTTGTTGCCCACAGCTTTTTGTAAATTACACGAGATGTGGGTTTGAGAACCATGAATACTGTCATGAATACTGTGAGTAATTGAACGCGCCTCCCACTGAAAACACTTAATCACGCTGCACAACAAAACAAGCTAATCAATTAAAAGTTTGGGAGGTAAAAACACAATTCTCTGGGTAGTTATTTTCTTTATAACTACCGATTTGATACTATACACTGGTTTTATGCCTACTTGCCTCAGTTGCACATTATTAGCTTTTTTTCCTCCTCTGAAATCTCCTCAGATGTTATGTGACAACTTGAACTTGTGGGATAATGATTGGTAATGTATAGATTCACCAGAGACCCGAGGTTGACGTCATATAATGAGTTCACGTGGAGTCGCTGAGTCTCCCATGTAAGACCACATATGGCTGTAATTGGCCCCAGTAATTACGTTGTCGCTAATAGAACATGTGAGGGGAATATTTTAGCTGTGCAGTTCACACAGTTTGCTGAGTCACTCAGCTGAGTTGTGTATATTTTACGAGGAGCTGATATTAATGTACAGAAGACACATAATGTATTCTGTTTGAAAGCATATTAAAGATTGAACATTAGTTTTCGACACCGTCCATCAGCCATGTCGTTCCCTCTGGGGGACTGTTTGTTCATGTTCCTGCTTTTGCATCTTATATCCTCTCCCCCACTTATATATTCTTTCATCCACTTTCTCGTTATTAAAATGGACCTGAGCGCTGCCTTGTCGCAGACCTGCGGGCCGGTTCTGATTAAGTCTGGAATGAAACAAAGGCAGGGTCATTCGGAGAGCAATGTAGGGGAAAACAAAGCAGTTATTCGAGGAAATTACAAACTTTGAATCTTTGCTCATCCATGTCGCCATCTCTACGAAATTCCTGTAATAAACTGTAACACAATGTACCAGTACGACAGTCCCTGCAGAGCCTAGTATTTGATAAAGAAGCAGGTTGCCCGTCTGTGTGTGCAGACTAGTAAAAGGTCATATACCTCCAGTCATCCGTAGCTGTTTGCTTTGGTCCCAGTTTCTGCTTTGCTGCATGATTCAGAATTGATGCTGTATTTGTTTAGTGTTTCCCAGGGATGAAAACTCTTGGTCCTCTTGTCTCTGACTGCATTTATAATGTTAAATTATATGCTGATTCAAGGAATTGACTTAAGGTTTTTAAGGACATGACCCCGTGCCTTCAGGAAATTGCGCGGCTGCTTATTTGCTTTCTTTCTGAGCCTTAGATAGGACGATCAATACCACTTTCATATCTGTACACTAATTGTGGAGTTATAGACCCAGGAGCTAACAAGTGCAAGCAGGAGGACACGGGTATCTGGGCTTTCTCCAAAGTTCATAATTACATAATAATAATAAAAAAAACAAAAAAACAATCGGGCCAGAAGGGAATTTGAGGTGAGTGAACTTTGTAACAGTTCAGCAGTCATAATGCAACTGCCTAAAGACCACAGTGCCTTTTTATTTTTACATTTCTGTTAGTGTACAAATTAAGCAAAGGAGACATATCATGTTAATTAGCGAACTTAAAGGCCTTTACACACCGGGGCACACTTGATTTTCCAGTCCATCTACATCCCAACCCTCACCAGAGCTTTGGGTAGTGACTGAAAAATGAGATTGTGGATACAATAGATTATAAATGATGAATGTAGCTATCGTGACATCACCCATAGGTTTGTGCCCTGCCATTCTGAACCCTCTGCATTTTGGCCGTCGCTATCTTGGTTTTTTGGAGCCAGAATTGACCATATTTGGATGAGAGGCTATAGCTGTGGAGGAGTGAGGGGTGGATCTGACTAAGAATCCAAGGACACTATCAGCAGACAGCCTGTCACTCACAGTGGCCCCGCCCTTAAATATGTATTACTTTGGGCCTTGATAAAGTGTAAACAAGTGAATTATAAAAAGTTCACCCCCTGTACAACTGACAGTAATGCTGAAGTTACAGTGTAGCTGTAGAGACTAAAATGGTTTTTTTTGTTCCAGGCTGTAATTGTGTCTATTTCTGCTGTGAAGCTGGGCATTTTACCATGGCGCTTTACGAGGATTGGAGCCAGCCTCAGGTGTCCATTCAATGAAATGCAGTTTTTGGCATTTCCGTATCGGATTAATTTTTCAGGAGGTTGCCACTTGACGGATACAAGATGCTGAAATGAGTTTCTTCCATATAGTTGCTGGGCTCAGCCTTAGAGATAGGGTGGGGATCTTGAGGTAGAGTCACTGCGCCTTCACACTGAAAGGGACCAGTTGAGGTGGTTTGGGCATCTGATCAGGATGCCTCCTGAGAGCCTCCTGTTAGAGTTTAGGAGAGCCCGAAGGTCAACCAAGAACACACTGGAGGGATTATGTATCTCATCTATTCTGGGAATGCCTCAAGATCCCCTAGGAGGAGCATTGCTTGGAAGAGGGATGTCTGGAGTACTCTGCTCAGCCTGCTGCGCAGGGCATTAATACACTAAATATTAAGTCACTCATCATAGATCGCAGATTTTTGTATTTCTTATGTCCTCATGTGTTTATCCAAACAAGCCATCACTACAGGTATGGGCCACACAAGGGTTCCACACAAGTTGCTGGCAAAAATTCCCAGAAACATGAAAGTGTAATGACCAAGCCTCCAACAACAGTGTCAATTTTGTGGCCAAATGAGGAATTACAACTTCTGGGTCTGTCAAGTGATTCCATTGGACTTTTTTCCATAGACTTACACTCTGGAAAGACATCTGTAAATCAGTGGGCACTTTTGGCAGTGTGCACTCCATCCCTCGTGGAGGATCCTGTACTCTGTCCCACCAGCTTGTCTCCAGTGGGCTTGCTCTGCGGGCCCCACAGTGCAGAAGATCCAGGCAATTTCATGCTGTGGAAATTGAGCTTTCTTAGCTTCATGCACCACTGAGCAAATTTCACAAGAATGAACAGAGCCCTGCCTCCAACACTGTATCCAGTCCTCTTTAAACATCTGTGGTAACGACTACTGCTTTTCATTCTTGTGAATATTGTTTGTACTTAAAGTCAGAACAAACAAGTATTGGAATAGAAAAGGCAGAAAGACAGATCTCTTCTGCTCTGCAGTAGTGCAACACTGGCTGCTAGAGAGTTTGACTGCCAAAGTCCCTGATAACTGGTGGCACACGTGTGCTGCCATAATGAGACAGATTTGGATGGATTAAGCACCAAGTGGTGATGAAAAATGGCAGCCAACATGTCACCCTTCACCAGCAGGAAGAGATCCCAGTCTGTAGCAGCGCGTCCTGCCTGCCTGTACTGCCCTTCACAGTTCTCTGGCAGCTTGCTGCGTCGAGCTTTAGGAAAGCTTTGTGAGTCTGTCGCTCCTTTAGATCGTCTGTTCTTCTCCAAACACAGAAATGTTTGATTTACAGTTAGTCTTATTAATGTGCTGTTTGTCTTCAAACTGAGATCAAAGAAAAATGTGGGGAGAAATCAGCTTTTTGAAATGATGACAGTGAGTAATTAGAGGTATGTTTCAAGGTCGTTATCTGAAATCCAATAACGAGGATCTCACTCCTCTGTCTTCCTTCCTCACACACTTTCTTTGCTTCCTGTGTGATTTCAATCCCCACTGTGAGCCCAGATGCCCCACACTTCAGGATCACACATGCTCTTACTTTGTATCTTAGCGTCTTGCCAAGCACCGGTGCTTTCTTGGCAATGACGGTCACTCTCTGACCTTGGAGGCCACACTGAACCCTGGAGGTCAGCCTCTTTGTCTCCACACAACCTTTCCCTGCTATAAATGTCTCTGTGACGTTGAGGTGAAACAAGCACTATGTAATGACACGTGTGACCAAAGCCAATCTTTGCATTTTGTTATTTCAGCTGCACTTTTTGCTTCTCAGCATCTTCAGCATCTTGAATTTTCCCAGTCTTGAGAATCCTCTCAGTGAGACTCAGTCAGTCGACAAATAAACAACAGATGCTCAAATGTCTTTGACTCATGCTTGATCTTCAGTATTGCGCCATTTTCATATACTTCAGTGATGCTACAGTGTGCTCAGTGCGTAGAGCTGATTTTGTTTTCATGGCAGCGTATGATGTAATAAGTCAGTGATCCTGTGTAGCTTAGTAGGAGGAGCAGGAACCGTTGCACTGCTGTGTTGAGGTCTGCATCATAGAGATACAGACACTCACATTATGTGAGTATCTGTGAACTTATGCTTAAGTAGACTGCAAAAAATCTATTAGATTTAGGTTATTTGAAATAGATTATATGTGAAGTGATTCTATTAAGAACAGACTATTGCTTTAAATCTTGAATCTTAAGATCTTGTCACAGCTTTAGAAATAAAACTGCAACTGAGCAAGCAATTAAAGGGCAGCTAAAGTAATTTTCAACCTGGACCCATTTTCCATGTTTCTGTGTCTTAGTGACTACTGAAGACAGCAATTTGTAAAATTGGTTCAGTATGGAGAGAGACTGCAGCAGCCAACAGCTGTGAGGACAGCTGCGATGTAACCACTCAGGGCAGTAGCGCAGTGTACGTTCACTAAAATTGCTTGTTTTTGCCACTGACAGGCTCAGATTATTATAACTATTATACCTGTCTGATAATGTTATGGAAAGGATCCCTACAGAGATAGATCTTTTGTTTAACCAGAAACAGCCCCAAAATTGCTATCGCCAAACCCACCTGACTCTAAATAAAATGAAATGCAGTCGTAAAATGCAGTTCTTTCTAAGTCGACAGAAACTAAAATAAATAAATAGCGTAAATAAAAGTCACCGAAACCGTCTTAGTTCGTCTTACCACGATCCCAACAACCACCAACTCTGGTTAGGTTAAAACAAACCCTTTATTCACTGAGTTAGATGTGAAAATATGCTGGCTCCATACACACCGTTTTCCCTCGCCGCCTCACTGATGTGCTGATATTTTCACATCTAACTGGGTAAATGAAGAGTTAATTTCAACCAAACCAGAATTAGAGATTGTTGGAACAGTGGAAAGACAAAGCAACATGGTTTCAGCGAGTTTTATTTTGTTTCTGTAAACTTTAAATGAAATGAGTTTTACGATGATAAAATCAATGTTTATTTAAATGGAGTGGGGTGGCTTTTGTGATAGTAGAAATAGAAATGGAAATTTAAAGAACTTTATTCATCCCCGAAGAGAAATTCAACTGTCCAGCAGCTGATAAAACACAACAACCACATTTCCCCTCATCATCAACAATACAGTGAGTATTGAAATAGAGTTAAAGTAATTGCGTAAATAGACATTAGAAATCAAATTAAAATTAAATTAAAATTGCTCATTCCACAGTCCAGTCCAGTTGTGGCTAATGTGAGTGTGTGTGTGACTGGATTCAGGAGGTGTTAAACAGTCTTATTACCGTGGGCACGAAGAATCTCCTGAAACGCATTGAGATGAGCCGACAGCAGTTGCTCCAGTAGGCTGTGGAGAGGGTGTCTGCTGTTGTCCATTATAGCTTTCAGTGTGTTCAATGTCCACTCTCCACCACAGTTCTTAGTGGGTCCAATCTCCTGTCGAGCACTGAGCCAGCTTTTTTAACCAGCTTGTCCAAACGCTTGGTGTTTATGTCTATCAAGCTGCCTCCCCAACACACTGCAGTGTAGAAAAGTGCACTGGCCACCCCTGTGTGATAGAACATGGTCAACAGCTCCACAGACATATCAAAGGACCTCAGTGTCCGCAGGAAGAAAAGGTGGCTCTGCCCTCTCCTGTATTGGGCGTATTAGTGGACCAGTCCAGTTTATCACCCAGGAGGACCCCCAGATATTTTGGGTGTGCACCACCAGTGATATAGGGGCTGTTTCTGGATAAACAAAAAGGACCTTACTCTGTAACGAACACTTTCTTTGTAGGGATCCTTTTCCATAGTACTGTCAGACATTTAGAAAAACAGTCTGAGCTTGTCAGAGGCAAAAACAAGCACTTTTAGCAGATGTAAATTGGCAGCGCACAAATGTCCCGAGTTGTTGCATTGCAGCCTGATTCGCTGCTTTCGGCTGCAGGGCTCTCTCTCAATACCGGACTAGTTTCAAACAGTGTTGTCTCCACTAATCACTAAGACACAAAAACATGGGAAAATTGGTCCTTAAATCAATTAAAAGAAAGCTGGTCTCACCTTTAGATTCTCATTCTCCTCTCATTCTATGATATGGTTTCACATGGAGCATCTTGGGCTACGAACACACTTAACAGGAATATCCCTCTGTTGACACATTACAGTGACTTCAGTATTCTCGTACTTTATAGAATATTCCTCGGTACGGCGTGAGAAGGTGCATTCTTGTATTTGACTGTCATCAGGAAACATTGGGATAGATTGAAAGACATGACATGCAACCAAGGTCAAATCAAACCATTCAGTATGCACCTTAACCAATAGCCACGGGAGCGTTTTGATAATTAAACATAATTTTGAAGCGGAAATGCCAAACATTTGCTGGTTTCCACTTCTCGGATCTGATGATATGCTGCTTTTCACTGTTTCACGTCACTGTTAAATGAACATCTTTGGAACGTTGGCAAAAAACAATAGACTAATCAATTGCTAACTTAAAGGGGGATAAACCGTTAATTAAAATAACACTGATGATGTTAGTTGTGGTCCTGATACAGCTCATAATGCTGCTAGGGCTCTGTACAGTTTAGTCACTGCATTACATGGTTTTTGATTCCTCTCAGGTTAATGGGTTTTGAAACAGTGACTTCTCACTTCCATTTGTGGCCTCCAGATATTTTTAATATTATTATTTATTTATTTGCCAATTCAAACTGTTTTTTTTTCCCCTCTCACCATAGTACATAGTATGTATTTGCTGCAGTCAAACGCTACTGCTGCCCGTATCAACATAATTCATCATGTCGAGCTTAAAAATGTGCTGCATTTTTACTCTACCTTACTCTACTTTTTACTACCTAACCTCATTTTTAACACCAGTCATGATAGGTTATATTTCCATTTTGTGAATTCCATTTATTGCCTCTAAACGTTGCCCTCCGACGCTGCCTGAAGCTTCGCTCTCCCTCTTAAGCACTACTAAAAAGCATCCGATGGTAAGTAGTAATAGCAAAAGTGAATATAATCATTTGCAGCATATTCATATCATGTTTGCGAAAGCTGCAGTTACTCGTGCCAATCATTGTGAGCTGTTGGCAGTCATCAGTGCAGCAGCATGTCTCTAAAAAATGTCTCTCAAAATACATTAGAGGGTTTATAATTTTCACAGGCAGTGGTGGCAGCAGAAGAAGATAAAATTTCACTGGTGTCTCTTTCACTCTGTGCTGTAAAAGTACAAACCATCTGTGTCCTTTCATCTCTCTCTTCACAGGCCACTAAGGAGCTGAAACAGTACGACAACAAGATCATCGAGTGCACCTTCGCCAATAACACCTGGGTGTTCATGAGGCAGAGGGTGGACAAGAGCTTCCCCAACTCCTACGACACAGCGATGGGTGAGGCTTTGTCCTTCTCTGTCCGACAGTTATTTATTAATATCTCACTGTCTCCTCTGTCGGAGTAACAAGTCAGCCGGCGATTAATGGCTCCTTTTATCTATATTTCACATCAGCCTCCTGTCTTAGCTTGATTTCTGTATTGTGAGACTGTGTGTGTGTGTGTGTGTGTGTGTGTGTGTGTGTGTGTGTGTGTGTGTGTGTGTGTGTGTGTGTAAAAACACAGACAGTCTGGCCTTGTGTTTAGTGGCCAAAATGTTCTTTTCAGTGGTTTGTGACACTATGTTTGTTTATCTCCTTACTTTGAACAGAGAAAACAAACACTTGCAACATGATTTCATTTGGGATACGCTGATTTTGAAGTTCTGGGCCAATACAATGTTTAACGTAACAATTTGGCCAATAGCCAATACTGATGTTTTTGTATTGCTGTTTATTTTTATTTATTCACTCTTTTGTGCCGGGGAAACAAAGACATCTAAACTATAAGGGGCTGTAGACAGACCGCTTTTTTGCACCCTCAAACTCATTGCTTTTAACGTAGAGGCACAGCACTCAAACACCAGAGCAATGTTGTCACAGTGCCAATGGTTCCCGAGTGCCTACTTTTTTGTTGCCATATCAAACTACAAACATTATTAATCATAATTAAACAAGTTTCAACCAAAAAATGTGATAAGGTTTTGTACCTTGTCCACGTTTGTATCGGGGTTGGCTGCAGACTGACTTGGCAGAGATGGCTGCCATCTAGTTTTTACATGGATTAGTGTATTGTGGTCTTACTGCCAGTAGATGGCACAAAAAGTGGCCACGAATGAGGACAACAGGTCCAAGTTAGGTAGAATGAAGTATAAGGTGCAGAAAACCAAAAATGTGATGTCCTTATAGGAGGACACAGGGTCTCAGGAGGATATGGCAGTTATAGCTGCTATATGGGGGTGCCGTCTGTGTGAAAGCATAATACCCACCTTAATACGGTTAGCTCTGTCAGCACTGTTGCTGTTGTTAGCACTGTTAGCACTCTAAACTGCGAGCTCTGTTAGCTGCTAGCTGTTGTCTCAACCACCACCATGATAAGCACCCTGTGCAGACAATTCTGGCTCAGACTATGAATCATAGTTAAACTCTACAGCGTCTCTGAAGATATCGTAAAAAGGTTCCTGAAGCCGAAGCAGAGCCGCAGTAACATTATCATCTTGTCTTACTTTGTTGTGCTGCAAACATTTATATTGTGTTCAAAAGAGAGCATAATACAAGTAGTTTTTAGATAGAACTTATCATTCTGCCAGATTTTATCAACTTTGTGATAAAAACTTTTTGATTTCTTTTTAATAGTTGTCTGATGTTAATATACTGATAAGAGTTTTTAATCTTTTGGAGATAAAGATCTCAAAGTTATGTAGTAGCTGAGCTGTTTTTCATTTTAAAGTGTAAAATTAATTTTAGTTTCACAGTTCAGTGAAAGAAAAACAGAGCGATTAACTCAGATTTGATTTTTTTTTTTTTAAAAACAAACCTTTTCTCTCAAATGGTCCTGCGTATGAAAATTGCACAGCTATAACAGCTTCTTGAAGAAACAAATGGAGAAAAACAAACAGAGACGGAGAGAGAATGCAAAACTAACAGTTTTCCACACCACAGTAATAAATGTTATTTGTGTGTAGCATTTCTCTAAATGCTGACTTTACAGTGCTGTACAAGTGGGCACATAAAAGTGCAAATTGAAGTAATAAAAACAAGAAGCACAAGCGAGAGAAAATACATTTAAAGAATGAATTGAATTGATAGAAGAAGATAGAAAAGATTGTCCTGAATTATTGAGCTTTGGGTCCTCAGGCATGCTGTCGTGCAGCTCCGGAGCCCAGATGGCAAAAAGCACCTTTTATCTAAAATCCAGACAGATAGCGCTGCATCTCTCCCCAAGCTGATAACAGCACTGTGGTTTGTGTAGATGCCAGCAGACACTCATGTACGTGTTGTGGGAATCATGGAATGTTCATGAATGTTCTGACTGGCTGCTACCGTAGTTACCTTAGTTACTGTTGCTATGCCTGTCAAGCTTTGCATCCTAGTGTGTCACATGAGCAGATTAGAGTAAATCAGTCAACATTAGTAAGATTGAAATGGGACTTTTAACTTGCTACCATTGAATTTGTCAGCTGAAATGACAAATGTAGCCACTTTAAGCAGCTGCAGCTAGCTAGCTAATTTCACTAACATTCTTAGTTGGCTGAAAACTCTTAGCTCTGAAGTGCTCAGCAGTGATCTGATCCTCTTGTGACCACACCCAGCTGTGATGTAGCTTGGAACTATAGTGCCTTGGTATGTCAATAGAGACAGCCCCTTACTGGAGGGAAAAACAACGCTATCTGGACTGCGTTAAACAAACCCTGGTCCGCTTCCACAGATAGTTTGGTTCATTTGGAGTGGTGTGAATGCTCATTCGAATATGATGCGGACCACCCGAGCAAACCCTGGTCCGCTGAAAACTGGGGGTCTCGGTTCACTTGCAAGTGAACCCTGGTGCGGTTTGCATACAATGGTAAATGCAAATGGATTATCTGGCAAACCAAAGAGAGGCAGTGACATTAAGCGCATTGCATTTTGGTGTTAGGTGTTTTTTTAGTGACCAAGCCGGCTGAAGTGAATGGATTTCCGTTTTTGGTCCTTGCCAATTGATGAGCCAGGTTTTCTTCTTCCTCATGCTGTTTTTCTTCTTGGTCAGTGGTTGTTTCGGACAACACCGCCCCCAAATGAGCAGCTGGTGTAACTGCGTGACATTGTCCAGGTAGTTTGGTCCGCTTTAAAACGTGCAGTGTGAAAGTGAACCGAACCAAATGAAGGTGTGAAATTTTCCGGCATTCCCCGCCCAATCGAACCGAGTCCCCTGGACCATCCTGGTGTGAATGCGCCCTAAGAGGACAAAAATGAACGCAGACATGAGGCATCAGCAGGCAGAATGAGAAAAGTGTTGGATCCGGACACATAGTATACCATAGGCAGCAAGCATTTTGCTTATTTGGCCAGACAAACTGTAGAGGTTGAAGCTAACTAAGCTTTACAAGGGCTGATTTTGATCTTTGTTAGCTTAAATGATTATCTTATCTGGTGATTTGTTCAAATAGCTGTAAGTATCAAAGTATTTCACTTTGTGGCGGCCTCTAGCTCAGTGAGTAGAGCGTCTGCCCCATGTAGGCTGAGTCCTTTGCAGCAGCCCGTATTCCATTCCAACCTGCAGCCCTTTGCTGCATGTTGTCCCCATTTTTTCTCCCCCTTTCCTGTCACTCTTCAGCTGTTCTATAATAAAGGTGTGAAAAGCCCAAAAAATAATCTTTTAAAAAAAAAAAAAAAGATTTTCACCTCTGGCCATTTAGTGGGATCATTAGTGATGTAAGGAGAAGGGACACTGATACAGACTGACAATATTGTTTTCGTCAGTGTAACTCTTCCTCTCTGGTAGACGTAATGTGTTAGATAATCCTTTGACATGCTGATATTTTTTTTCTCACAGTTTTTAGGGAGCTCCAGGCATTTTGTCAGCGTTTCAGCCCTCAGTTGCCTATTATGGCGCTGTTTGTCCCACCCCCAGCAGTGGGCGTGGTTTTCAGAGTGTGACACGTTGTGCTCTGTCTCTGTGAGGAAAAGGCACATCGTCACAACTAGTTGGCAGCAAAAGCAGTATTATATTACATTATATTATATTAGAAACTTGATTAATTGTCTTAAACATGTATGTGATGGCTGCATGCATATAACAAACCATTATGATGTTGTAAAAAATACATATGACTGCAGCTTATAGATCGCAGGTATAGCGAGTAACTAGTTAGCCCTAGTATTATAATACAGTAAAAATGAGTGAGATCAGACTATTATTTTGTTCTAACAACAACAATGTGATTAGATTTGTGCTTTATTGCTCATATATTGAAACATGTTTCCCATTTATAAGAGGACATTGTTTGAGAATAAAGACTAACCAATGTGTAATACAGCATTGCTGAATTATAAACTTCCCCCGACTCCAATAACAAAAGATGCTAACGTTAGCCTCTACTTGAGTAGTATAAACCATTCTGGACTTTGAACAGGCTTTAGCAAGACGTTCAGTGTGTTCAGTGACACTCGCATAATACAGTTAAGAAGCTAACTACGCTAACAATTAAGTTGCTGTGAGCTGTACATTCTCCACTTCTAAGTAGAAGGTAGAAGATGACGTTATCTGGGAGCCTGATAGGGCAAACCTCTACCTCCTCTGGGCAGCTGTCTCTGTGTCTGCAGCTGCCTGTACCAAAAAGCAGTGTGAAAGCGAGGAACGCTCACTCTGCAGCTAAATCTGCTGACCAAAACCTCCCCAGAAGTACACTGCACACTCCGACTGATGATTCGAGTTTCGGAATTTCAGGGGGCAGCCGTAGTTTTTACACAGTGTGAATATTTCACTCCTGTACTCAGCTTTTTTAACACCAGCTGTAAAATTAAACACAACATAATGTAGTTAGCTAATATATGCTAACTCTTGGCCTTCAAAGTTACTACAGTTGGTAGTAAGCTAATTAGCTGGGCATGCTAACGTTTGGAGCTCACGTTAACGTAAACACACTGTTGCTGTCGTTTTTTTTTTTTTCATGTGTTTGTTTATTTTAAGGGTAAAAAAGAAAACACCTTTTAACTTACTAAATGTCATCAACATGTGGAAAATCCAAAAGTTTGACAGACTTGCCGTATCTAGCTACAGTTGCTAAGCTATGTTTGAGGTTTTGCTAGCAGACAAATGTGTATTTATTTTTGGTCTATGCTAAAATAAACAAAGTATAAATTGTCTGTGATCCAGGATCCTGCAGGTGTCTGTCACCATGTCTGCCGTAACTTCCTCCTGTGTTTGTCCCGTTTCTCTGCAGCTGTGTGTAAAAGCATCCAGGAGCCCGTCACGAAGGAAATCCTCTTGGAGTATGTGGACCGCTGTGCTCAAGCAGTTCAAGCCCAGAACCGGAAACACCCGCCAGACCCAGACTCTGAGCTAATGCCCCCTCCTCCTCCAAAGAGACCCAACCGGGCCATCCCATAGCCCACAGCTGGGCCTTCTGGACTGCTCTCCAGTCACAGTGTACATCTACATCACCAGCCACATAAACCTCCCTACAGACAACAAACATTTCAAGGCTTTCTTACCCTCAGCACATTTGCTTTATCAGCCTGTACATGTAAGGACCTGAGAAACCTTTGACTGACTGCCTCAACGTCATTCATTTACCTTGTAGACTTCTTTGTAGCTTCAATTGCTGGTGTTCTTATTAAAATGAAAAACATGATGCTTAGTTTATTTTTTTGTTTTCCTATTTATCTTTTTTAAACTCTGAGCTATTTATGAACAGGGATATTGTTACGGCTACAGAGCGACCCCTGACAATGCAGACCTTGTTTATGTTTTGTCAACTAGTTCTTTATTTTTATCAAAGGAGGAGTAAACATCATCAACGCTGCATCTGCTGTCTGAATGTAAATCTCAAAACAACACTTCAAAATAGTTTGCCGCATCAGAGATCTCATTCAGATTAACAAAAAGCTGCATGTGTTTTCAGTTTACAGAATAATGTTGCTGCCAGTGTTGGACTCATAACGTTCAGTCAGGAGTTTATCCAAATGTTTTCATATAGAAACACGTACAGATTAGATCTCAGCTCTGTGTCTCATTAGGTTTGGTCCAAAGGAAGCCCATCTGTGTGGACTTTTGTTTTAAAGGCCACACAGGTGGGCGGGCAGATGACAACATGATTACACAGCCTCAACAAACCAACTTCAAAGCGTAGAAACCGCGAAATGAAGCTACAGATGGGTGACACATCAACATAAACTAACATAAAGTTTCTTAGTGAGATGAATAGTTTTAGTTCTCTTTGAGTCTCTGAGCTCTGCTGGAGGGGTTTGAAGATGTGATGGAGAGTGCAATCTAACAAGTCTGGCAAATAGGTGTAAAATTGGGTCTGAGATCTGGTGGTGAAAGGCCACATGAGCCAGACAGACTGATTGAACCATTCAGTGACTCCTTGTGCCCCTCGTTGAAATGTTTCATCAGATAGCGTTGCTCACATCTTTTACTCTTGTCATCTTGATCCTTCGTATTATGTATTGGGTACATGTCACAGTGGATATGCAGAATCAGAAATTAATTTTACTTCATTGTCTTCATGTGTGTTTAAATTGTAGACTGCATATAAAGATGATGACTCAGCCAGAATATCTGATATGGGCTCTGTCGTCAGCGCTGGTGACGTCAATTGGAGCCACAGTCTGCATAGTAGTGATCAAAAGTGGTTCCCAAGGTATCGAAGTCCAGCTCGTACACTTGTTCATCTCAGTCACAAGTCAATCAAAGCTGTCAATTATGACATCTCACCCCTAAAAATGTATTCGATGTGTACTTTGAATTTTTAGTTAGGCCTATGTCCCATCCGCTAACATGGAGGGGGTGGGGTTTATGACCTATACAGCAAGCAGCCACCAGGGGGAGAATGAAGAAGTTTTGGCTTCGCTTTTGGGAAGCTTTCACGTCGTCGCGCTTTATCATACAGCCTTTGGTTGAGAGAAGGTGATTTAAGAGTTGTATTTGCAGTTTGTTGACTTGAAAACAACTCGTGCAGCTGGGTCGATATTATCCACACGGACGCTCTTTTTTAATGGATGTAGCTTGGGGATGTCAGTGGTTAACCGACAATAATATTTTTGATTGGATACATAGTCAGGTCTGTAGGTTAATTTAGCTACTCTCCAGTTTACTGCACTGCACACCACCTGGTCTGGTAGAAGCTAGCTAGCTAGCTAACAGCACTGCGCTTTTGGCCATTACCCCTGGTAACGCCATCCGCCAACATCCGCCAACAGTGTTGCTATAGAAACATTGTGCTCCTAGCTCTCTCTGGTGAGTAAGCAGATCAGTTTTTAGCCATAAAACCCTTTAGCATGGTTAACTCATATTAACCACAAGTAGCACTGTCAGCACAGCTAGGGATACTAACATTGTAAGCAATACTGAAAGGGTTTAACAGTTCAAAATGAAGCTGCTTACTCACCGGGGCAAGCTGGGGGGGAGATCGGAGGGTGGGCACAATGTTTACTTCCTCCATAGACACAACGTTACCAGCCGTTATAACCGAATGAGCAGCGCCGCAAGCTAACTAATGTTAGCTCCTTCCTGACCCAGGTGGGGCACAGTGCAGAACAACCGAGGAACCAGTTGAGAACAGAGGGTGGGCAGTGTGCATGTTTCCACATGTTAACGTGGCTAGCCAGCTGTCTGTCAGCAAAGCCAAGAGAAAATAAAAGGTAAGACATTTACATTACAAAGCATTAAAGCACCTCTTAATAGTGCAGCACTAAAGCTCACTGAGTCAATGGAGTGGTAGACTAAAAGGAAAAGCCTCTTGCATTAAATGTCTTTTTTTTCTCTTAAAAATTAACCAGTTAGTAACCGGTTAATGGGTGTCAGCCTTTTGAAATTAACCGAAACTGACGTCCCTAATGTGGATGTGGCTGGCTGTAGACCCTTTCAAACTTGTCAACATAAACATTTTTAATGGGTCCTTTTGTATTTCCTGTTTGGGTGGTTTGCAGCGTACGTGAATGACAGCAGCTGACAGGAAGTAAACACGGACCCAAGCAGTTGCCTAGAAACAGTATGTAGAGAGGTAAACTCCCTCCCCTTCCAGTGTGCCCAATGGGACTTTATTTCTGAAAAAAATATGTATTCTGGTCAACGGCGAGAGACAAATAATTTTTTTATTGTGTTAGAATTGTGCCGTGAATTAAACACATGATGATTAAAAATTTAAAAGATGATTTTACAGGTCAGAAAGTCAGTTTTAACTAGTACCATATGGTTTTGTGTGAAACTGCTCCATGAATTACATCTTCCGTCTCGCAAAATATATGTCACTAACTTCGGTAACTTAGCTATGCTCCACGCACAATTGTAGTGTTTTTTTTTTTACCTGATATGTTTTATCCATTGAACTCCTGGTCTTATGATCACTCAACATTTTTGATGAGTGT
The DNA here is from genome assembly GCF_006386435.1 of Epinephelus moara. NCBI lineage: Eukaryota > Metazoa > Chordata > Actinopteri > Perciformes > Serranidae > Epinephelus > Epinephelus moara. The sequence continues at coordinate 21,264,884 of NC_065517.1, forward strand.
CGCACACCTGGAAAATTTTGTTACGTCGTTAACACCATCAAATTCAACTGCACTCAGGGTTGTACGTGCCTGGTCGAGGCTGCACAGACATCGGCCACTATCAGAGCCAAGTGCTGCTGATAACGAGAACTGTAAAATGTACTGTTATCACCGAATACCAAAAGGAGAATTTTTAGCACCTCTTCTGACGTTGTCACACGTAATAGTAACATTTAAAGAAATTTAAGGCTTATGTCACATAGACACAGCTGTTCCTGAAACAAATTAATGAGGTGATAATCTCTTTCCAGCATCTAAAACATCCATTTCGCCCACGGCTGGCTAGCTAGCTAACTTGCTAATTCCACCATGCTTTTATTTTCAGTGTTACAGTGGTTACAGAAGTTGAGCCAAACATAGTTGCCACTGATCTGATGATAGCAATGTGCTTTCCTACACTGTGACAAGAGCAGCGATGAAGCATTAAGTTTAATTTTAACTATGTAGCAGCTGGATAGTTAGCTAGCTAGCTAGCTTGCTAACTCCACCATGCTATCATGCTTCACTGGGTACAGAAAGTGGGGGATATAGTACACTACAGGACTGTTGGCATCCATGGCTCTGTCAGCACCTATTTATTGCGAAAAAACAACGTTCAATGGGGAAACACTAACACTAATGTCATCAGCAGGCCCATACGAAATCTGTGCCCACATAACTCCACAGATTTTTCACAGATCTTAGGAACATATTTGCTGCTTATAAAACTCGGAATACTGTCACTGTCTCCTGCGCCTCCTTGTGCATGTGTGTGGTAGTTGTGTTTTGTATTCAGTTAGTGTTAAAATTAAAATTAGTGGTGCGGTGTTCTGCGTGGTTCCGCAGATCCATTTTGGATCATCGCTGAAAGCAATTACAAAATAAGCAGATTCTGTTTGGGCCTGGTCATCAGTCACTCCGGTGTTACTTCATCATTCACCAACAGAGTTTTTAGGGCTGGCCTTGCCTCTGCAGTCCAGCCAAAACCACATATGCTGCAGGACACTTGTTTGACAGTTGTCTGTGCAGATTACACTTTACTAAACACAACAGAAATCGACTTGGAGACAACTGAAAACCTTTTGCTAAAGCATAAATTGAAAACAACACACAGGTTAATCATTTCTGTTGAGCGACACTTGATCAAACTTCGGGAGCCTAGAATGAATTAGTTGCGATACATCAACAGTTTTACGACAAACTGTGTCTGTCCTGACTTGCAAAATAATCTTTATAATTAATTTATCTAATTATCTTTATATTTTCCAAACAGCATATGTGTAATTTATGGTACAATACAAATGTGATCAAAAACATTTTTGTCTCATCCTTGACTGCTTTACATATTTTTCCTGCGATAACGTCCCATAGTGGTCCAGTAGAAGGAGAAGGAGAAGGACTTTGCTTCTCTATGTAGGAAGATGACATCTCCGTCCCTATTTCTGTCTACAGAGCTCTGATTGATATCTAGGGTTGCAGCGATGTAGTGGTTTCAACGTATACCATGATATAGGCTAAAAGTTGATGGCTGTCGTAAATAATTTCCATATCTGCAATATTGGGGGAAAAAATGCAACTGGACGGAGAATCTCCCCTTTATTTGCGTTATTTTAAAAGGGGAGATTTTTTACACAAACTTTCATTGACAAAATGGTTTCAATAACAGTAATAAAACGTTTGTGCAACCAAAAGTAACCCCTCTGTTTTCAGTCTTTTAAGGGTCATTCTGACTGATAACATAAATTCTGTAATACCATAAGACAGCAATATTTTCTGAGACCTTTATCGTACCGTGAAAATCTCATAGCGTTGCAACCCCAACTGTTTCTTCAATGGGAAAAACAGCAATTTCCACCTACTCCTAAACACACTATCTTGTAGTTGACCTCTGACCTTCCTGTGCAGATCAGTTAAATGACGATGATTTCCCAACAGATTTATAAACATGCTCATCGTTGCTGCTTTATTTAATCCCATAGGAAAACCTTGTTGCCAGGGAACATTTGAATTTTTTTTCTTACCCTGGTGCCCACGTTGTTGCCTGTTGCTAGGAGTGTCGCCCATCTGCACTGTTTATCACCCACTGTAGTGTTTGTAGAGATGATTTACTTGGCAGCTCTCACATGCTGACTGGAGTGTTGACATTCTTTGGTTTGGTTTAGACTGTGTAATCAGAGCAAAATAATGTCTCCATCAGTTTAATTTATTATTTATGATGTTGTTTTTTATGAGGGACAATTTCTCTTTTTAACCAAGGGTGGATGATGCTACAGAAATGATTCAATGTTGAGCGAATATTTCTATTTCTGTCTGACTAAAAAAAAAGTGTGCATTTCAGAACAATTGTGTTGTGGAAGTTTGTTTGAAATCTGTGTTTCTGCGCCTGCATGCAGTGAACCGGCGTATATTTAGAGTCAGAGTTTGTGCTTATTTTAAGATTAGGGTGACGACAGTGGTTAGTCATGCAGCGTGGAGAATTTAGATCAGAAGTTAGGGAATAAATGTAAGTCAGTGGAGTACAACACACAAGGGTTTAACAAATCAAGCCTGTGTGTATGTGTGTGTGTTTTGAGTTCCTGTCTGTTGGCGCCCGGGGCGACTGTTCTCCTTATAGCAGAGATAGATGAGCTGTACTCCCAGGGCTCTCTTCCCCTCTGGCTGCACATGAAAGCTGGCTGATTCTCATCAAAGCCTCTCTCACCTTTTTGTCGTGAGGTTGCTGCCGCTGAGACGTCGCCTTTCTCATGCTGCAGGTGCAGACACATTTATATCAGTTTCTCTCTTCCTAAATTCCATTCACTTAAATTCATCCTCCATCCTCTCAAACCGAGATACTACTGTAGCTGCCTGATCTAATAGAACCTGTTTTATTCCACACCTCCTTCAGCGAAATGGTCGTCTTTTTGCAGGGGCTTCTACATATCCCTCCTTGTGAAAACACTGCCAGGGTGGGAGCTCGAGAAAACACACACAAACACATAAAAAGGCAGATCCAGAAACATCAATAAATGTGTTTTCTCTTGGTGCCATCGAGTGCAGAAGGCGCAGAGGGGAGCGACTATGGATCTGGGAATGTAAACACACTCTTTGCATGAGCACAGGTGGTGCAGCGAAGATTATGAGGCTCGCTCCGTCTTGGCTCAGGTGTTTAGAGGCTGAAAGCCACCGAGCTCCATGGCGATATTAAATCAGCACAGACGACTTGCAGGCCATTATCATCGCAATATCATCTGCATTTTGAATAATGCATTTATGTGGCTCTGTCTCTGTGGTCGGAGGCACAAAGCTTTCTGTGCAGCTCAAACCAGCGTGTGTGCTGACACACAGTTTGTGCCTACTGAAACTACACCTTATAATATCTTACCTTTTTATTGTCATATTGGAAACGAGACAAAAAGTCTTTATTAAGATAGAATAATTCTGTTACACATCGCCTTTCACATGCTTGTAAGATCCCTCTTAGCTTAATTCTTAGGGTGCTTTCACACCTGCCCTGTTTGGTTCGGTTTAATTGAAGTGAAATTTGTTTGCCCCCTAAGTGCAGTTCGTTTGTGCAGGTGTGAACACAGCAATCACACTCAGGTGTGCACCAAAACAACCAGACTGTGACCTTCTTGAAGAGGTGGTCTCGGTCTGGTTACAAATGAACTCTGGTGCGGTTCGTTTGTGGTGAGAACCTGTTCCGACCTGGATCTGAACCAACTGCAGTCACATGACACATTGTTTGGGTTAAACATGAGCATGTTACAGTCCTGGAGGATTATTAATGTGCTCCTCCTCCTGTACTGCCTTAATATGCACATTCAGCACATCCAGTGCATCAAAACATTGTTTTCTAGTTGGAGCCGCGCCTCGTTTTCAAACTGTATGGTTTGACTAAAATGAACAATGACAGCAATATAGTCCACGATGACCAGCGCTAAAATCAACCTGCGTAGTTGTCCCTCCATTGTGACATTAGAAAGTGTTGCATTTATCTTGCAAGTGTACTCTTCTTCAACGTTTGTTTACTTCCTGGATTTTTCCCACATGGAAATTCTGACCAATTAAGAGCAGCTTTCTCACGCAAGGCATTTGATGTGGTCCGCTTGTAAATGCTGCCGTGAGAACACGGACCAACTCTAGGCAATTATGCAACTTTGTGACAAAATTAGTCCCTGATTCGGACCAAAGCAAGACGACTCTAGGGCCCTTTTTAGACGACAACGGTTTCTCTAAAAACAGAAAAGTCTGTCCTTTTGCGTTTTAAAAAACTTCTGCTTTTATATGACGATGTTATTGAAATGATCCCCGTTCACACGGAGCCGCAAAATCTACTGGAAACGCTGTAGTATGCACGCCAGGCCAATGGGTGGCAGTGACGCCATGCGCCTGCGCTGAAGCACCTTCCTCTACAACGCGGTGATTACAAACCAAAACAAATAAGACACAATGGCAAAAGCATGCACAGATAACTTTGTCAGGATGGACGGACACAATGGCAAAAGCATGCACAGATAACTTTGTCAGGATGGACGATGAGGTGGAGTTGCTACAGTAACAGATCTACACTTCACTTCAAATCAACAGGGTGGGCAGCACAAACAGAGCTCGGCATTGTTGTTGTGACGGTCGACTTTCTCGCGCATGCCTAGTGACTGGAACCGTATTGCGCATGTGTGAAAAAGCAAAGGACTGCCCCAGGCATCATTTTGGTAACGCCAAGCGCAAAATATAATAAGTAGGGATAAGATGATCTTGATCATTTAATTATAGGTATCAAAGTAGAAATCTAGTAATCTTTTGTTGTTAACATAAATATATGTTTTATTCATTTCAAGTTAATTCAACATGAACTTCTAGTTTAATTTTCAGATCACAGACACCACCAATATGAAGAGACATACAGTAACATGTTAGCCGACATCACTACAGTCATTGTTTTAGAATTGTTTGAGAACATTTTTTATGATGGGAAAAGACAGAATTCACATCAGTCCTGACCCTGTACTGCCCCTGGTGCAGCAGTGATTGTACTGGATGGGAGATACCACAAAATTTGGCTTTGATCTGATATCAAGCACTACAGGGACAGAATCACTGATATCTATAACAATACTGATGGAGACTGATGCACTTTCATGTAGGGGAGAGCAGTGTGTCATGATTTATGAGGTGAATAATCAGTTTTCCAAAGTCACAGCTAATGATGACCATTTACAGTTTGGAAATGTAAATGCTGAAGACCTGATGTGACCAAAATGTTAATTTAACGACAGTCCATCCATCCATCCATCCATCCATCCATATTCATCCACTTATCCGAGGCCAGGTCACCAGGGCAGCAGGCCAAGCAAAGCACCCCAGACATCCCTCTCCCCAGTGACGCTTTCCTGCTGGGGGATCCCGAGGTGTTCCCAGACCAGATGAGATGTATAATCCCTCCAGCGTGTTCTGGGTCTGCCCCGGGGCCTCCTACCAGTGGGACGTGCCCAGAATACCCCTAACAGGAGGCGCCCTGGAGGCATCCTGATCAGATGCCGGAACCACCTTAACTGACCCCTTTTGACGTGAAAGAGCAGCAACTCTACTCCGAGCTCCCTCCGGATGTCCGAGCTCCTTACCCTATCTCTAAGGCTGAGCCCAGCCACCCCACGGAGGAAAATTTTGGCTGCTTGTATCTGCAATCTCATTCTTTCATTCACTACCCAGAGCTCATGACCATAGGTGAGGGTTGGGACGTAGATGGACCAGTAAATCGAAAGCTTTGCCTTCTGGCTCAGCTCTCTCTTCACCATGACAGTCCGGTGCAGCACCTGCATCACTACAGACACTGCACTGCAAACCGCTGATCCATCTCACGCTTCATTTTACAAGACCCTGAGATACTAGAACTCCTTCGTCTGAGGCAGTAACTCCCAACCCAGAGAGGGCAATGCACCGTTTTCCGACAGAGAACCATGACTTCAGATTTGGAGGTGCTGACTCTCATCCCGACAGCTTCACACTTGGCTGCAAACAGTCCCAGTGCATGATGGAGTACACGGTGTGATGAAGCCAACAGAACCACATTATCTGCAAAAAGCAGGGATGCAATTCTGAGGTCCCCAAACCTGACCCCTTCCTCCCCCCGGCTGCACCTTGAGATCCTGTCCGTGAATATCACAAACAGGATCAAGGACAAGAGACAACCCTGGTGGAGGCGAACACCCACAGAGTATACCTCCACAGTATACCTTGATATTCACTGAGACTTTCTGAAAAGATCAGTGAGCTCCGTCTCTGTGTGAGAGGTCTGGATGCTGAGGCAGGTCCCTCCTCCTCCCTTCTTTCTCTTGATTTTTTTTCTTTTTCGTTAAGCCATCACTGCAGTTATGTGTCACATGAAGGTAGTCACAGTTTGCCCTGCAGCATGTGTGCTATGTGTGGCACATGTTGTTGTGCAAATATTGTTTGAGTCCAGACAACATGACAACGGCAGTGCAATAGCAGAGTACTAGGTGTGTTCACGACAATGAAACGTTGTTTACACAGGTGTTTTACTCTTGAAATAGGCTACAAATGGGTACCATGTTCAATATTGATGCTATTGGCACTATAATCAATCCTCAAAACAAAAATGTACTATCTGTAGTATCAGCCTGCCCTCATTCTAAAGTCGTCAAACAAACAGTGGTATTCGACGACTTTGGGATGTCGTCGGACTTAGCTAACTACCAACTGTGATAATGTGTACCCTCTGACGCCAAAGGCCCCCTCTGGCGTCAGTATGTAATGCGGTTGTAAATTTTGCAGTGTTATGACATGCCGCCAGTCAGCTGGACGCCAACTGTCGCAGCAGTATGATACGCGGAGGGACAGTACCCATTCATTACACGGTTGGACAGTACCTGTCATGGCGGCATGATTGTCCGGTGGACAGTGTCAATTTGTAACGTGACCGGACAGTATCCTTTTCTGGTGTTATAATACGCCACCAGTTGGTGGGATGGCACCTGTCACAGTACGCCAGTGGATGGCGTCAGGTCATTACACAGCCGGATAGCACCTTGTGCAGAGGTATGATACACTGGAAATGGGTCCAACAAACTCCAGACTTTCACCTGGGAGCCTGTATGAATGTTGAGCCAAACCATGATGTCTTTTCCTTAACCTACCCACGTGCATTTCTTGCCTAAACCTAAACGTAACTGCTTTTGTCGACGTCAGACTTCAATAGCAGACGCAGAAGGATACCTAGCATGTAATATGTAGACATGAAAGGCCACTGGGAAGCAGAAACATGTAACGACTAGTGGCTGAGACCACAGCTGTAAGAAATAGTAAAAGTAAAATAAATCTGACTGATGTTTGATAGTACAGTTGGTTGATTCAACTTAAATATTAGGCTACATTTAGGCTATTAAACTCATCTCAAGTTCAGTTAAGTTAACTGAGTTGGTTTTACATTTTCAAAACTCATTAGACGACTCTGAACTTCCTCCCAAACTATCTTGGCTTGCACATCTCAATCTTGTCACAGTTTTAACATTTTATCTGTAATTTTGATTTGATGTGTGAGTTCACAGCATTTTAAGTGATATTGAATAAGTGGGTCCATCTAAACTCAAGATTGAGTAGATCCTAACTTGGACATGTCCATCGAAAATGTGTGTGTCATAGTCCATGTTTTAACTGAAAGGGAATTATTCATTTTTCATTGATTAACTGCCTCAGTGTATGTAAATTATATTATTTATACTGCATTTTGATCTCAAGTTAAATAAGCTAACTGCTAACTGTGATAATTTCCACTGCACTAATCTCAGAATTGTGAATCATCTGATTGATTTTAATAACAAGCTCTGCTCTTGATAATGAACCCAGACAGCTCTGACCTGATTACCCTGCTGAAATTAGAATTGTAATTACATACATTTTTCAGCTGCTGGAGTCTGGGAGGCATGGCGCCACAAATCTATTATCACAGATTCTCCTCCTCATAAGCTCTTCTGAAGCGTACGGTGCCATGTGGCAACAAATGACTCCTATTTGAGGAGGGGGTGGCGATGAAGCTGCAGCCCTGGTCCTCCGTCTCCATCAGAGGCAGCAATCAGGAGGTGGTTGTTTGTTTTTTCTGTGACGGCACGCAGCCATTTTGCTGGCATCATTTGTCACAGGAGCACAGCGAGGCTGCCATCGTCGTGTTAATGTACTCTCTGATCTCTCTGCTCAAATGCAGTTTTTAAATGAACATGACACAAAGGTGAGGCTGAGGAAGACAGAAACTGCAGTTGTGCCTGCCGTTGCATTTCTAAAGACTCCCAGAACCACTGAAATAACTTTAAAGTCACAGTGAAATGGCAGTTTGAGTGTCTTTAGTGCTAATGTGGCATTTTTCCAAGTGAAACTAAACATTTGGGCAGGGTGCTTATAATCAATCCTTCTGATTTAATCAGAGCACTCAAAAGTGGATGAATATAGTGCAGTATAAAGCGTTTAAAATCCAAAACATAGACAACAGCTTCTACTATATCCATGTCATTCTGTCTCTATGGTTTTATCAGTCTGTACAGCTCACTAGCTTACGGCGGCTAAGTTCAGCGATGGGCCTGTCATCTAGCTGCCCCAACTCACATTTAGTGGTTATTATTTAATAATAATTGTTATTTTATGGTTAAAGAGTCTAGTTCAGTCATCCAAAGCATTTTATTGGCTAACACTTTACAATAAGGTACACAAAATTAGAGTAGTTACTGAGGAACTAATGAGAAGTTACTGAGGAACTAAGGTACACAAAATTAGAGTAGTCACTGAGGAACGAATGAGGAACTAAATATTAGTTAATGGTCAGTTCTTCATTAACTCATGATCAAATTTCATAGAGGGGTTAATCACGACTTAATAATTAGTGAACTAGTTACTTCATCAGTACAGAATCATTACTCAATAACCCGTCCATTAGTTAACCTTTTTATGCCCTAAAGTAAAGTGACACATAATGAGTAGTCTTTCATTACTTCATCATCATTTTTACAATTAGTTCCTTAACAAAAAAAATCACAGACAGCAGGATTCTTGAAGAGTTTTATTCATTATTTTCAGACCACATACACATTAATATGATCATCCATGTTATTCTGTACAAGGTGCTGACACACCAAACCGACATCAAAGAACTAGCAGCGATGAAAGCCAACTGTTGCGTCGTCTATGTTGCCTCACGTCGCCCTGTGTCAGTTGCATTTGAACACACTACAAAGACTCCATCCGACGGCCAAGTAGCACGCACGTTCTGCGCCTGCGTGAGAGGAAATAACGCAAAAAGGGAAACCAGAAGTCCGATGAATGCATAAGATTAACAAAGTAGCGGAGTGACAGAGTGGTACATCCTGTCAGCCGAGGGGTTTCCTATCTGTGCAGCCGAGCACCGATAGGGTAGGTAATGATTAACTAATAGTTAGTTCCTCAGTAACTACTCTAATTTTGTGTACCTTTTTGCAAAGTGTTACCTTTTAATGTTTTACAGGAAAAGAGAGGCATTATAAACAGTCCAAATACCTCCTGCAAATGACGACCACAAATTAGCTAGTTAGCAAACTAGCATTAGCATTCACGTTATTGTTCACAGTACCAAACTAGAAAAGCACTCGGTGAGCGCAGACCTCCGCCAAGCAGCTCGGATTTCCCGCCATTTTATTACTTTATCCACTTTGCTTCAACCCATCACCACCAAAATTTTATCATCTGTTCCTTGTCCCATTATCAACCTTTCCTGAACATTTCATCAAAATCTGTTCAGAACTTTTTGAGTTATTGTGCAGACAAACAAACAGACCAACGCCGGCGAAAACATAACTTCCTTGGCGGAGGTAATCATTACAGACTGCTAAATTAACCCAACAAACATACTGCTGGCTTATACCCGACAACATTATAGTGGTGCTTAGTGCAAAAAACACATGTATTTGTACAATGCAGCGACGTTCACAGTCGCACAGTCCTCGGCCGCTATTTCCATTTTGAAAAGTGGTCCCTCCCCTTCCGCTACGTAGCCAAGATGGCGACCATTGTGTGCGAGAAGTGTCGATAGTTCCACACTCAAATTCTTGACCGTTTTGAGTGCACCATCCGGGTACTCATAGTGCACTGCATTTTTCCATACTTCTCAGTGTCAATGCACTTATGCACTCAAAATATTAAGTGTAAGTACAGAAGTACGCGATTTGAGACAAAATCAACAAACACTGCCTACTTGGATTACTCTGCTAGCAAAATGGGACTACAGAATGCCATGACGCTAAGCTGCGCCGAACACGGTTTTACAGTCTTGTTATGGTGGTGACGTTAGATCATGCGGCCGTAGTGTGATTTGTTTATAGCCTAGCATTAGCTTTTTACCTTTGGAGATTGCATTTAGGCTTTAATAATCATTAAAAAGGTGTTCATTTGTGAAGATTATCTTGCTGAACAAAACATGTTAGTAAACATGTCATAACTGCACAATTAGTGCAAAGAAACTGGTCAGGTTTCACTGTGTTTTTAAAGGAAAGAAATACAGTTTTATTGTCATAGCTCCAGCCTCACTTGTATCATAATAACACTGAAATCTTCACGGTCATCGCTGAGATCCAAGGCCGTGTTGGATGATAAAATAGGTTGTAAACAAACCCAGAGGTTAGTAAAAATTTATTTGGAGAGGGAACAGATGGTGAATGGTAAAATTATAACCCAGACTGCCTGTTGTAAACCACCCCAAAGACAGACACCATTTACCTGTGCAATAAGGATTAACAGGGACATTATGTGTGTGCTCACTTTTGATTTACCTCCAAATAATGTGGTAACTAATCTGGCATGACTAAACTGGTTTGGACTCATCAGACCAGGCATTTTTCATTTTTCCAGTCTCTATTGTCCAGTTTTGGTGAGCCTGTGTGAACTGTAGCCTCAGTTTCCTGTTGTTAGCTGACAGGAGTGGCACCCAGTGTGGTCTTCTGCTGCTGTAGCCCATCTGCTTCAAGGTTCGATGTGTTGTTGGTTCAGAGATGGTCTTCTGCAGACCTTGGTTGTAACCAGTGGTTATTTGAATTACTGTTGCCTTTCTATCATCTTGAATCAGTCTGGCCATTCTCATCTGGCTATTTGCGTTAATGAGCAGTTGAACAGATGTACCTAATAAAGTGGCCATTGAGTGTACATTCTTTTTGGTAAACTATTAACTTTCAAAAGTAATGTTCCCAACTTTTAGTAAAATGTTCCGAAGCACTCAGTGCTGAAAGAAGTGGTCAAATGCAACAAAAACACAACCAACTTTAAAGCTTTTAGGCCAAACTGCAGCCACTCTTAATCTCTAAAAGATTTTGAAAATGTCAGTCTCAAAACAAAAAGAAAATTACACCTACTGGGTGAATGTATCCCTCCACCTCCTGCTGACATTCTTACTGGCACCAAAGTTAATGGAGTAAAGAAAAAATAAGCATGAATCACATCTCATTCTTTAATTTTCTGGGTTTTTACTCCACAGTCGCCGGCGGGGAGAAAAAAATCATTGACTTTATACAAACTTGGTGGAACTGAAGAAAACTTATTGGTAAAGTGATTTGATGTTGATTAGAGAAAATGTTTGCGTGCTGAAGGAGCAGCGCCACGCGTTACAGTCACTGGAGACACCCTTTAAAAAATGTGAGGAAATTCAATAAAAAATGGCCTGACCTTTTCAGTGTAAATGTTGGAAATCGTTGCTGCTTATTTTCCTGCCACTCTGCATCCAGTCACTGGGGCTTTAATAGAGCAGGCGCTGAGTAAATGATGCAAACAGGGAAAAAGTAGTAGCTACCAGCCTTCAAACTTCACTGATTTAATACCCCAAAGTCAGTTTAGTAGACATGGGAGGAAGGTAGACTTCTACACCTGTGAAAATATTTTTATCACAGAAAGCCCATGTCGCACACAAAGATGTAGGGTTTGTAAAATGTGGCCTTTATCAGACAAGCCAAGCATCCAGACAGAAAAGAAATGTTACAAAAACACAAGGGGCTGCATTGGTGCTGGAGTTTAACTTCAGGTATCAGTTAGTTGATGAATTATGATCCAGTGTGAGTAACAGATTTATGGGTTTGAAGGTTTATCAGAGGCCTAAACATATCCATAACATATGCCTTCGTGTTCACTGTACTCACGAGAAGAGTGCATGTGAACGCCCCCTCTTGTGGTATTCAAAACCTCGTAAGAAGACATTTTCTGAAAGCTCAGAATTTACGTGTTGTGATGTGTTTGCTGACGTTTGCAGAAGTGGCGAACACCATGTTAGCTGATTTTATGGTGGATGGTACATGTATGTTTGTTTGTCTTTCCACAGATCATAGTCTCATTGAAATAAATGAATGTTGGCTGTTTTCTATCTGGAAAAAAGTGGCTAGAGACATTATTGTTTTCGTTTTGTTGGGATATCTCAGGAACACCTTGAGGGAATTTCTCCAAGTTTGGTCGAAATGTCCTCTTCGACTCAAGGATGAACTGGTCATGTGAGGTCCGAGGGACCTTTGACTGGCAAAATCTAATCTTGGCCATAATTTAAGAATTCATATGCTAATTATAACAAAGTTGTCCACATATGTCTAATAGGATAAAATGATGAAATGATAAAAGTTTCTATCCAAAAGGTCAACATCACTGTAACATCATAAGGTTCTGCAAAAACACTTTTCTGGCCATTAGTCAACATCATATCTCAAGAACAGAGGTGGAGGCATTTAGTGAGATACTGAATTGGTGACACTAATCTCGGGTGTCCACCTTGAAACTGTGCTGATTGGTTGAAGTTGTGTGTGAAGCATCTGTGTTTTAGAATTTGTAGCTTCTTTGCAGAACGTTCATATTTGAAGCGTTTTCTACTGTCATGGCTACATGTGAGTTGAGACCGACATGGATGTAAAGTATTACTAAACAGTGACTTCAGAGAGAAGCAGACAGAGGGGTCTACAGTCTGTGTTTGAAGGATATATCCAGGATGTCAAACTGACTCAGCAGCAACAACAGGTTAAAAAGACAAAGATAGTTAGAAGCTAAAGCCGAACTATAGGCTACAGATCACAGTGTAAAAGTGAACCACCACATCACTGCTGATCGCCACACAAGACAATGAATATAAAGGGAAACTTTACTCATATTCAACCAGCTGTGTGGCATCACAGTGTGTGCAGATGAACAAAGTCTGTCTTTGCCCCCATGTCACTGCTAGCACCTTGTCCTCTGCCGCCAGACGGGCAGGGATCTCTGTAGGAAGTCAAACAATGTTCATCTGCGCACACTGCGATGACACACAACAAAACTCAAAAACGGCAGTGTCTGTGTTATACTGTATGTTATGTGTTTGAGAATCCATGTGTGTGTGGCAAATGTATGTTGTATCTGTGGGGTATGTGTATATTTCGGGTTGGCACTCAAGATGTACGGTAGCGTGAAGAAAATTTTCCTAATAGGACAAATAAACTAATCTAATCTTAATTTTGTTCTCAACTACACACCTGTAAAATTAAGTGACTACGTCTTCTACAGTTGTGACATTATCGTGTTGACAAAATCTGTCCACAGACAGACAGGCATGTAAACACCTGCCAAAATACTCAAAAATTGCACATAGCATTAGTTCAGGCAGGACTCGGTGTCACACTCAGCTCACAGCTTCTGGGACGGGGAGCCTTTGGTGAGGTGGTTAGATGCCTCAAAAAGGACACCAGAGAGATTGTTGCTGTAAAGATCCCTCAGCGCAGCGACAACATTGACGCTGAATTGGCTCTACTGACCTACTTTCAGCTGGAGAACCTGGACAAGCAGAACATTGTCAGGTTCATTGAATCATTCACACTCAGGAACAACAGGACTGCTCTGGCCTTCGAGTCACTGGATGTGACTCTATGTCACTACATCTTCCAGAGGAGCTACACCCCTCTGGATTTACATGATGTCAGGAGTGTCGTCCAGCAGCTGGCCACAGCATTAAAAGCCCTGAAGGACTTGGACATGATCCACGCCGACATTAAGTGTGACAACATCATGGTGGTGGATCGTGAAGCCCAACCCCTTAGTGTGAAGCTCATTGACTTTGGATTGGCTTTTCCAGCCAGTCTGGCAGAGCAGGGAGAGCTTCAGCAAGCAACACACTACAGGGCTCCTGAAATTTTTCTGGGACTTCCGTTTTCAGAGGCCATCGATATGTGGTCTGTAGGTGTTGTGATGGCCTATATTCTGCTCGCAGTTACTCTCTTCCCTGGAAGCAGTGAATATGACACACTGCGATGCATAGTGGAGCTCCTGGGTGTTCCTCCACACCATCTCCTCAGTGATGGGATGTTCTCCAACATATACTTTGTTGAAGGACCTTCTGACCACTGGAGACTGAGGACACCTCAGGAGTTCTGGCTGTATATCACTTCACCTGGTGACTACAGGGCCTATACATTCCGCAACCTGGATGATCTGGAAATGTGGCCCCAGGAGAACCTGAGTATGGTGGAGGTGGATGAAAGGAAGGCGTGCATTGACTTGCTGAAGGCAATGCTTGAAATGGATCCTGATGAAAGGATTACCCCGTGTCAAGTCCTCGCCCATCCATTTATCACAAGGGGCACCCTCCACCATCCCTCTGACGCAGAAGCAAGCCTTGGAACACCATCAACATCGTCAACCTATCCAGGCGTTATCCTCGTCCAGCCCGCACAAACTGCCCGGGACCTGGTGTGGGGAGGGGAAAAGGAGAGGGAAAACAAAACTTACAGCATACCTGAAGCCTATCGAGCACCGATTGTTATCCCAACTCAACCTCCACAAATGTCCTCCTGCAGCCAGTCGTCAGAGAGTGAAACCTGCACCAGTGGCAGCAGTGGATTTCATGAATCCACGTCATCAACGCTACCTCCAGGTGTTATCTTGGTGAAGCCTGCACCACCTGAGTGCCGCTTCGGGTTCGATGACGACAGCGAGCACAGTGAAGCTTGCCCATTGGATTCGCTGGAGGACAGTTCTGCAAATGATCCAGTGGAGCCCCCTCCCCTGTTAACTGAGGGCTGTGACGAGGAACAGGAGGACACAGAAGTCGCTGCCACCCCATCTGACAGCACGGAGCCTGAGAGGAAGGCAAAGAAGAAGAAGAAGAAGAAGAACTGCTTCAAGCGCTTCTGGGCCTGGACCAAGAGGACGTTCTGCTGCTGCATCAGTGTCAGCGACGAAGAGGCTTAAATTACTCTATGAAGGTTTTTATTACAACACCGTGCTGGATGGATTTCACACAGAAAAATGTACAGAGTGTGCATGTGATGTCACCGTGAGGGTGTAATCACATGCACACTCTGTACTGATACACCTGTGGGGAACCAATGTCAGCTGTCAGGCATTGAGTTGTAAAAACCTTCATAGATACTGATGCTATTAGTTATTAATTAAGGGCGGCACGGTGGGGTAGTGGTTAGCACTACAGCCTCACAGCAAGAGGGTTCCTGGTTCGATCCCGGTTGTGGGAGGCCTTCTGTGCGGAGTTTGCATGTTCTCCTCGTGTCAGCGTGGGTTTCCTCCGGGTACTCCGGTTTCCTCTCACAGTGCAAAGACAGGCAGGTTGGGGATAGGTCAATTGGTGACTCTAAATTAAATCAAACAAAATAGAATAAAACTAAATCAAATTGGATAAAATTAAATTGATAAAATAAAAAAATAAAACATAAAATAAAATAACATAATTAACAGGTGTTGTGTTAAGTGTCTATTCATCAGTGACTGAGCTTTTACTTGTGGGAGCACTCCAGTTGTGATAGAGCGATGTGTGCAAATGTTGGCTGGTGGCTTAAAGTGTGTTTGCATGTGTGTGTGCGTGTGTGACTGTGTGTGTGTGTGTGTGTGTGTGTGGTCTGCCCCCCTTGCTTGGTGGTGGTGGTGGTGGTGTCAGTGGTGCCTTCCTAACATCTGAAAAGGTCTTGAATTTACAAAGACTCTTAACAGTTCAATGGTTCATTTGTAATGCATTTTAGCTTGTAAATTCATATTACTTCTTAAGCCCTATTCGCACAGGGTTAGTATTACCTGGGGACCTCTGGTAATTTGTAATAATTGCGGAGGATGTCTGTGATCTTAATCATGTGCGAATGCGCCATGTCTGTAATTTGTAAAGTAAAAATTCCACTGCAAATTACCTACTATATTTCGCCAAACACAGACGTCCTGTGATAATACTAGTCCCGTACGAATCTGCATCTCAGTGATTGGGGGGTATTTTAGTTGTTGTTGTTTTTATTGTGCGCCTTTTTTCTACCTCTTTCCCGGTTGAATTATGTAGGCTGTGGTGGAAATTATGAATGACAGTTTTGACAGCATTTTAGGTGCAAATGCAGGAGTCTCATCTCGGTACAGAGTATGGAGACCCATTCGCAGAAACAGCAAGCTCAGATCCATCAGAAGAGCGAAATTTCGGAAGATATTGAGATGGATGACGTGTAGCAGCATGCGGTAAGGAACATTTTTTCTTTCAACAGGCTGAATACAAACGCCCTGACGGCCCATTATCCCGACAACAACTGCCCACTGTTCCGAAGTCCCGTTGCTGCTTTGACATTTTATTTACTGTTGCCATGACGACTAACACATACCACGTTAAAAGTGATCATTTTAACACAAACCATAAGCTTTCCATAAACCTAACCAAGTGGTTTTTGTGCCTAAACCTAAAGAGACCCTAACAATAGCGTTGTTACAACATAAGCTTTTAACAGTTTAATGTCAGTAAATTGTAGTAAAATACAGACTTCGCTTATCCCGTGCGAATGCACCGCAAGAAACACAGACGGNCCATCAGAAGAGCGAAATTTCGGAAGATATTGAGATGGATGACGTGTAGCAGCATGCGGTAAGGAACATTTTTCTATCTTTCAACAGGCTTAATACAAACGCCCTGACGGCCCGTTATCCCGACAACAACTGCCCACTGTTCCGAAGTCCCCCGGGGGGGTAATTTACAAATTACCAGACGTCCCCAGTCAATACTAATCCCGTGCGAATAGGGCTTAAGATACTAAAGTATCTCCAACTTGCCATTGAATAATGTCAATGGCAAGTTGGAGATACTTCAGTGCATTTAGAGCATGCTCCATCACAAAAGCACCAACAGTTTTTCTCAAAGCAGCAGTCTTTGACTAACCTCACACTCTTATATTTTCAATTTGTACTAAGTTCAATAGTTCACCACTGGTCAAATGAGACCACTGCAGGGAACAGATCTGACTGGTGATGCACTGATGTAAGGTCTGTAGGTCTTCATTCATGATCAACAGGAGATTTGAGGTTTGGGCCTGTAGCTGGACAGTTGAGTGGCCTTCAGTGGCTCTGTGGTAATTTCTGGTAACCAACGTGCCACTGATGCTTGTCCATGATAATGGAATAACTGTGTTTGTTTCAGTTTGTTGTCAGTATGTACTGATTTGTTTCCACTCACTTTGACCTTCTGTTGTCTAGTCTTCAACTTAATTTGGTGTTTGAGAAGTCTGAACATTCCCATCCAGAGAAACCTTGTTTTGTAGTTTTTGACTGGAAAAAAGCTCAAGATTATTCTCACATACTCAGAAAATCTTCACCTTTTCCATCCCTTTTCTCCAGTTTGCTGCTATTCTTTAAATCCTCATGAGGGGAACATTTTTAATCAACTTCCAACTGGCCTGAAGGATGAAATGAGGAAACAGAACAAATAAAACACAAAAACAAGGCTGCACTGAAGTTTATTTGCTCTTCAAAGTTTAAAGCTGCACTTGGCAGGACTTTTCTATCACATCCATCTTATCAGCATAACTCACAAAGTCCTGCTGCGGCAGAAAGGACCAGCAGTTTTCCACTAATTTAGATGGTGCTTGTTGCCCACATAAAATCCTAAAAGTCACAGGGAGAAAATCTCCTCCACCCACAGAAAGTGAAACAATTAAACTTAAAATCTGCTAGTTAAATGGATAAAGGAGCCACTCTGTCCCGAGAGAGCTGCATTAAGCTGATCATGAGCATCTTTTTTACTCTGAAGCATCAGCACTCATTTGTGCTGCTAAATGTTTGTTATGAGCAATTAACTGGCACCACTTAATGTCTTTTCTAAGTAGTTAATTTCTTCCATTTTAAAGCTCAACACAAGTGTTAAGTCTCTGGACAACTTAATATGTGCAAGATCTGCTGCTTAACTTTTGTTGTATCATACTGTAGATGGTCCTTCTCTCTTTAAAAAAAAAAAAATGAAAACCAACTTTTCCTGTCTAACTGCAGATTATATCAAACGGATCTTTTTGTTACTGCAAATGTATCAGTCATATATATATATATTCTAAACATGGACAATATTAAATTTAAGCATCAAAACTTTTTCAAAAGTAGATACGTGTCTGTTACTTTGCATTTGCACTGTTATCTTCACATCCACACTGCTATCAATTCTAAGAAATCTTGTAAAGTCTTACAGTGTCAAGCCTCTCAGGAAGTCCACAGAAAGTTTGCTTGAGGCTTCTTTGTGGACTTTGATGACCTGTAGGTTTGACAGACTTCCAACTTGTCAAATGTTATAGAGAAAGTTAGAGAGGCACTGAGGCATCCTTTAGGGTCTGCATGAGACGCACCAGGACGTGTCTTTATTTGACACTCTGAGCAACTGGGGAAAGTAAAATAAAGAGAAAGAAATTCTGTGTAGGGCGGGAGTGAGGAATGGATGGGTCCAACAAACACAGATCTTTCACCCAGGAGACCACTGTTTGTGTCCTGGGTGAAACCAAAAGTCAACATTGTCAAATGACAGATGGGCCAGCCCACACTGTACTGAAGAAAGACCTGCCAGCTGCAGCCCACTTGATGTGGGAACAGTTTGTATGATTAGGCTGCACATGGTCCAAAAATTGTCAATAGGCTACCTATACTGTAAGGCAGGTGCAGTGGTACTGACTGTCGTCGCCTCCCCCTACCTCTTTAGGTGGTCTATGTATTATCAGAGGTCAAGCCAGGCCCCAAGGAAGTGCGCAGCGGGCAAACATTGCAATTACAATATCCAGGGCTGTCACCTGATGCCGTTGGGCCCAAAAAGACTTTTCCCCAAAGATTCATCTGTAAATCAGTGGATAATCAGGATTTGGTCCTTTTGATCTGACAACACTTCAAAAGTCTAGGAGAGCTGCTTGGCTGCTGTAACTCTGTAGTGGGCTTGTTCTATGTACCCAAGTCGAATGGGGCTCTGCCTTGAACACTGTATCCATTTCTCTTGTACATCCATTGGGTCAAGCAGGGAATGATCAAATGAAATCAAAACAGAAAGAGCAGAGTTGAATGAAAGTACCAATGAAATTGTAATGGGCTGTGTTAGGATCCAAATGCAGCACACTTGGTAACAAGAACAGTTCATAGTAACATTCAATGCCACGGAAAAGCAGGTACAGGACAGGGCAAGTAATCAGCAAACAACACAGTTCGAAACCCATTGAAGCCTTTGTCTTTGAGAGGCCAAACCGGACCAGGAGGCAGACGAGTGAGCGATCACATTTGCCCAGACAAACACACAGTTCAGTTCAGTAACAGGCAATGGTACCGTGTAGGAGCAGGCAGGAGATGCAGTCGCAGCGCCCACAGGTTTGATTCCAGCCCGTGGCTCTTGGCTGCATGTCATCCCTTTCACTCCCCTTTCACACTTAGACTGTCCTATCTAATAAAGCCAAAAAAAGGTTGCTGTGTCGACCAGGCATCGGATGACGCAGGCAGGGTTGTCAGCGGGAAATCATTTTGGAATAAAGTGCTGGAGAGTCTTGCTTGAGTGGCGAAGAACAATCCGGCAATGACTGTCTTTGAGGCTGGGGTATAAATACTGGCTGTGAGTAATAAAAAACAGGTGAACTTTGCAGTGATGAGGTGGCCATGACTGAAGCTGAGGTGTGAGAAACCAGGGTGAATGGAAATTTTCTGACTGAGGGCTGGGTGACCAGGAATGCAGAGCTGTGACAGAAATGGATAATAAAGAACTGAAAAAGCAAAAAGGTGGAGCGAAAAAATACCAAAGAGGAAAAGAAAAATAAATCTTGAGGCTGATGCTGCATAATGTTAGTGATGTGGAAAAACTTTTACTCTGTATCCCCGTTTTGATGAATAATACTGTAGCATATGCTCACCTCATCTTATTTATATGTTTGATACAACACAAATCTGACATCCAAGATCTTGGTACATGTACGCATGGACGCAGCCATACACAAAACTTAAAGTAAAATAGCAATGATTTAGCCTTATGTAGTGAATTTCACACATCTACAGTGCCTCCACTACCCATTATCCAGGTCCCATACCGTCCCCCAACAAGTTAAGGGTGCTTTCAGACCTAGAGTTGTCTTGCTTTGGTCTGAATCAGGGACTAATTTTGTTACCAAGTTGCATAATTGCATAATAATGCCTTGTGCAAGAAAGCTGCTCTTGATTGGTCAGAATTTCCATGTGGGAAAAATCCAGGAAGTAAACAAAACGTTGACAAAGAGTACACTTGCAAGATAAATGTGACACTTTCTAATGTCACAATGGAGGGACAACTACGCAGGTTGATTTTAGCGCTGCTCATCGTGGACTATATTGCTGTCATTGTTCATTTTAGTCAAACCATACAGTTTGAAAACGAGGCGCGGCTCCAACTAGAAAACAATGTTTTGATGCATTGGATGTGCTGAATGTGCATATTAAGGCAGTACAGGAGGAGGTGCACATTAATAATCCTCCAGGACTGTAACATGCTCATGTTTAACCCAAACAATGTGTCATGTGACTGCAGTTGGTTCAGATCCAGGTCGGAACACGTTCTCACCACAAACGAACCGCACCAGAGTTCATTTGTAACCAGACCAAGACCACACCTGCCCAAATGAATCGCACTTAGGGGGCAAATGAACTTGAGTTCTATTGAACTGAACCAAACAGGGCAGGTGTGAAAGTACTCTAAAATGTAGGCTAATTGTCTTCCCTAAATATC
The DNA here is from genome assembly GCF_006386435.1 of Epinephelus moara. NCBI lineage: Eukaryota > Metazoa > Chordata > Actinopteri > Perciformes > Serranidae > Epinephelus > Epinephelus moara. The sequence goes on from NC_065517.1 coordinate 21,285,870, forward strand.
AGGTTGATTAGGCCAATATTCTGCATTATAGCATGAACAGAGCACATCACTGAATGCTAATAACAGATCTGCTAAACTGTACAGTTGGAATATCATTAACTTTACTTTCTCAGAGAACAAAAAAGCCATGTTACTATATTTAGTGTTAGACAAACGCAACAGTTAGAAATTTGACATTCAGACTTAACTGAGGTCTCCTTATTGATCACAAACAGCAACCAATCAGAAAGCAGTAATTTGGCACTGGTGCCAAATAAGAAGCATCTGATGAAATGTTTCAATGGAAAACAACAGCAGCCTACCAAGGAAAAAGTCTGAGGCCACTAATGAAAAGCAGAAGGATATGTAGACATGTAGACATGTGAAGGTAGAGGCGTGGGGGTCCATATTCTGCATTCTGATTAATTTTTATGCACCAGTTTAAGGTAGAAATGTGGTGACATTTATAAAAATGTAATAGAATATAATGCAGTAAGACTCTCAGGAATTCTTCAAGTTGCAGATGATGGTCGTGAGGGACAGTCTGATGATAAAACTATAAAAATGTTTATGTAGGACTTAACTGGTATTCAAAAGCAGAGACACACAAATGCCCCCCAAGAACGTTTAAACACCCCCCTTTCAAAAGTATTGCTTCCAGCAACCCCTGACATTCTCTGAACGCCCCTATTGGGAAACACTAATACCAATGCTAGATACAAATATGTCATCCGTTACATTGCCAAACATGAACAGGCCATGAGAGCGAATGCAATGGCTGATAAGCTTTTATGTAATAATATCACTGGGTTTTGGAAGGAGGTGAGAGCCATAAATAAGACCAATATTTCAACCCCAGTGTGATAGAGGGTATCTCTGATGCTGATAATATAGCCGAAATATGGCAACAACACTATTCTGCACTTTTTAATAGCATTAAGAGTGCCCCATACATAGTGGAAAGTGTAGTGGACAAGGAGACAGCCATCACTTTCAGTGAAGTCTATCAGGCCATAACACAGCTCTCTGAGAAGAAAGTCAGTGGTTCTGATCATATCACAGCTGAACACCTTAAATTTGCAAGTCCTAAGGCTGCAGCATTACTTGCCATGTGTTTTACTGGGTTCATGACACATGGGCTGCTGCCTGACTCTATATTGTCCGTCACTCTTGTGCCAGTTATTAAGGACAAAGCTGGCAAAGTTGGTAGTATAGACATAGGTATATATCCAAGGTCCTTGAAAGGATTTTGCTTGACCGCTTAAGTCACTATATTGACACCACACACAATCAGTTTGGCTTTAAGGCTAAGCTTGGCACAGACTTGTGCATTTATGCCTTGAAGGAAGCTACCCATGTGTACCTGAGGCAGAACTCCTCTGTTTTAATTGGTTTTATTGATGCCTCTAAGGCATTTGATCGTGTTAACCATTCTAAACTGTTTCAGAAATTACGTCAAAGGGGTGCTCCTGGTAGCATTATAAGGATTTTAGCTTTTTGGTATGCCAAACAGAGAATGCAGGTAAAATGGGGTAAATGTCTCTCTTCCTCATTTGGGGTGGCCAATGGAGTACGCCAGGGGGGGCTACTTTCACTGCTGGCTTTCAGCATTTATTGAATATTTGTTCTGAATATGGGGTAGAATATGATGTTCAGTACAATACTAGAAAGAGTGTTGTCTTGATATGTAGATCAAAAGGGGACAAAGATCTGTGTTTCCCGAACTTCTATCTGTCTGGTCAAGTATTGAATGTCTCAAAGAAGACTAAATATTTGGGACACTGCATTACTGACAACATGCATGATGATGATGATATCTACAGACAGTGCAGAGTATTATATGCCCAAGCAAACATGTTGACCAGGAAATTTCACATGTGCACACACAATGTTGAAATAAGACTTTTCAAAACATATTGTACCCCTCTGTATACTGCTCCTTCATGGACAGTGTATAAAAAGGCAAGTATGCAGAGACTACAGGTCGCATACAATGACTGTTTTAGAATTCTGCTTAAGAGACCCAGGTCATCCAGCGCTAGTCACCTGTTCTGTAATGCAGGGGTCAGCACCCTGAAGGCCCTGTTAAGGATTCTAGTTTATTTGCCGTCTAGATGAGTCCCAGAATTATATTGTTAATGCCCTGGTGAGTCCCAGATGTAGTGATGTTAGGTATCAGTCACCCCTGTGGAAGCATTGGTACAAGTGTCTCCTAGGGGATAGTCCCCACTGATGTTTTTTCCTTTTACTTTTTCTTTTATCCTACTATGTGTCTTGTGTGTGTATGTCATGATTTGGACCCTGTGTCTGGCTAATAAAGTGATGATTCATGATTTGGACCCTGTGTCTGGCTAATAAAGTGATGATGATGATGATGATGATGACTAATCTACAAGGTCTTTATCTTACAGTATACTAACCTTCAGACATCCTGGAGCCTCCTCACATGTCTGCATGCAGACAGTGAAGGACTCTGAAGCCTTTTGAAATACCAAACCATGACCATGGATAAATTGCACATTTATATAATTACTGTTAATATACATGATGACATTCGTATACTTTCAAATTTAATATTTTCCACAAGAGTTTGAATGCTAGAGAGGTATCTAGGGCGTCATAGTTTGATGCACTGATCAAGTGTTGGTATTTGATGAATTGGGAGTGAGAATGTGCTGACCAGGAATATGGACATTACGTCTGCAAGTGTGGAGAAGTCTGCACTTTTGGATTTGGCCAAATGATGCCTGTTTTAATGTCCGGTAAATGGGTTCGAGAGGCTCCATGAGTTCCAGCCTGTTAATATACAGAGTATTTCATCACACAAACTGTACACGTACCTTTACTTGTTTCGTAGATGATGTTCTCAAATATTCCTCTGGATAAAGCAGGTTTGTTGTTGCTCAAATACATTTGTATATTTGTCACAAACTGAGCTTTTTTATTTTCTTGTTGGTGCAATTTCCAGATGTAATCATCCCAAGTTTTCAGTATAATTATACTTAAACACAAGCTCCAGAATCTCCCCTTCACTGGGCCCCACTGATCTACAGATTATCATACTCAAAGAGGCGGCAGAGTGGTTTGCAGACGAGTAAATTGGATTTGGTGGAAAGCCAGGAAGGAGGGGGAAGCTTTTGTCATAGCAAAAGTAATTTTTCATGTGGTGTAGCTGCAGGACTGTGTGCTGCTGCTGCGGTGTATGAAAATGATGGAGGGTAAAAGGAACAAATCCTTGCTCACTGGCCATATCCATAAACTTTACTTTTGCCTTGACAAAGTTTCATCGTAAAAATGCCAGAAGGTACAGTCTCATCTTGCCACGCCTCATTATGTTCGGGGAAACAGTGACAGTGAGGCAAAGGGAGGGTGTGTGTGTGTGCGTCCAATGAGGAGCTGTAAGGGAAATGGACTCGACAGCTCCTCGAACAAGACTGCAGTCTTAATGACAGAGTCGACACAGGAGGAAAGACTTTGTGTTCTTTGGAGAACCTGTCAAGTCATTCTGGAGTGCAGTGCTCCCTGTAAAGCACCTCTCTCTGCCAAAACCTGAGACCAAACACTGATGAAATATCTTTACATTATTGATACGTCTCTACTGCTCTCAACACTCATTTCACCCCTTCGATCTCTGCCTCTGAAGCTCCCTTTATGTTTCCTTTTATTAACAAACGATGCCGAATACAGCCCCATTTCAAACGCAGTCCATTCACCAACTGACTCATGCAGATCGGTCTGAATCATTATACGGATGCACAATAAAAAAGCAGAATAGTCGTAATTGCATGTTCGTCTGGCTCTACAGGACTAACTGTCAAATGAATTTATTCCTGCGGTGTTTCATTATCAGTGCTTCCGACACACAAACGAACAGACACCGATTGCCTGAGCCTCGTCACCAAATCACCAAACAAATAGCCAATATTTCAATAAAACTGCTATTTGTGGTGTGATTGAATGGATTGATTATTCCATTTGAACATGTGCAGACAGAAGTGAGTCACTGCTCAAAATTATTCCTTTTGCTCTCTTAAAAATTTCATGTGAGACTGAAAAATTCTTTGTATCTTCCTTACTAAACCTGCAATGCTTAAATTTCTCCATTACATGAGATTAAAAGGGAAATCTGCACATTTTTTACATCCAATATGAGCGTTACGCTAAAGCTGGGCATACACTGTACGATCTGAGCCTATTTCTAACCCAATTTTTGAGCTGCATGAATCATTTTAGTTTCAGACTAAATCTTTGTCGGGCATCATTTACCAAGCAGTGTAGCAAGGAACAATCATGGGCCGATCAGCTGCTCCCGACCTGCCGTGGGACGTTTGGATGAATTTCTAACGTCAAACATTTTGGTTGGCCGTCGTCAAGTCTCCTTAGTCATCAGTTCAGGGTCCACACAGCTTAATACATTCAGCGTCATACTTGCATTTGGCCATGTCGTCGAGCTAATTTGCTGTCTCTGTCAAATAGTTGTCCATTAGTCACTCACTCTACAGGAAGAAATGACACTTTAAAATAAAAGCTCTGAACTTGAAATTCACTGTACTTAGAAATAAAGTGTGTCTTTATAAATTGGATGTTTGAGAGTCACTTGCAGTCCATTCAGAATGCACTCGTGACCCACTTTTGGACCACGACCCATCAGTTGGGAATCACTGGTGTAGCCGATACCCAGCAAGTTTGTTGGTGCTGCTAACTTGTGTGTGTGAGTGTGTATGAGACCGAGAGACCAAGAGAGAGGGGGAATCAAAACTAGGACTGACCTGTTTTTGCAGAAATGCAATGTTCAGCTCTTTTTGGGATATCTGTTTCTACCTTATTGTGAACCACACTAGAGTCCTACACGGGATTGTTTTCCTAATCTTGTTCCTGCCCACTCCCGCTGGATTTTGGACCACTGCCACCCACTCCCGCAGCGTCTGTTCTTGCCCAATACTGCAGAGTGTGTGTCAGCTCTCTCCCCACCTGCAAACATTCTGACAATACATGCCACACAAGAAGTTATCAATAGACTGAGTCTTCTCCCGTCCCACAGAGAAAACACCATAATTTACTGTGCTTTTAAAAAAAGATATGCACACCTGTAGTTAATGAGCAGCAAAATTATGTTCTAGTGTATAATTACATTCATAATTACAGTTATTCCAGCGTCTCTGGGATTCAGTGTTATTATTATTGTCTGTAATTTTCCTGAGTAAGTGTCCGACTTGCTTTTCTTTTCTTTTGTCCTTTAATGTGCTGCTTTTATTTTTTATTCCACTTGTTGACATCTCCATCCTTCATGTTAATTAATCTCCAGCACCCGCATGGATTTGTTTGACCGCCCACTCCCACCCGCAGCAAACGTAACACTCCCCGTTCCCACAAGATTTGTGTAGTCTCGTAAATTGTACCAACGCCAGCAAACAAACTTCGACCTGCCCGCAGCCCCGGTGCTTTCAACTAGTCTCTATTGACAATAGTCGACAAACAGCCAGACCAGTCTGCAGGAGCCAAGGGACTGTTTTATTGTCCATTGTACCCGAACTGTGTGAGCACTCAGGTCATGGCTTGACGATTGGACCGCACAGTTTGGGCACATAAATTTTGAGCTTTTAGGGATGAGCAAGTACACCATTATCTGTATCTGTGTCTGTATCTGCTGAAGCAACAAAAGGCCCATTTATGCTCAACGTTAAATACGGATCCAGATACGGACGGAGCCTTCTGTCCGTGCTCCACGTTCATTTCGTCCGTATTTCTGCACGTTTCCATAAAGTTTACGGATATGGGCCAAACAGAGCAGTACCACCGGAAACCATGGGGGCAGTGTTGCTGTCACTACCCGATACGTAGCTCTAGTGAGACACGAAGAAGAAATAACAATGGCGGAACTTTTTGAGGAAAGGTTGCGCGAGTTAGTTAGAAACTATAAACATCTCTATGATGTTACTTTTCCTGGACACCGGGATAAACACATGCTACAGAACAGCTGGGAGGAGATTGGAAGGGAATTAAATGTGAGTTGGTCGGTAGTGAAGGAGAAGTGGAGGTCTTTTGACTCTGGGCTGCCCCCTGGTGGATATATTGGTTAACATCCATGCCAACGAAAAGGACACATGCAAGTATGTGGGCAGTGACGATAACATTGTTTGAAACGGATGTATACATTTTCATACGTAAAGGGAGCATAAATGGGCCTTAAGTCATCTGTATCCGTATCTGTACTCATAGTGGGCGGGGGTTTAAATCTGAAGCGGGTGGACCCTACCCAGATGTTGTCAAATTATTTTTTAGAAAAGTATTTACAGAGCAATCTCAGAATTAAGCCTTTGATCATGTTTGATTACAAAAGAGACTGAACACAGCTACCTACAGGAGAATGTTCTTCATCACAACTACAAATACTGACACATTTTACTAGTGTGATACTCGTACTTGTAAAAGGTTGTGAAATTATCCTCCTGAGACCCTGTGTCCTCAAATGGGTACATTACATTTTGGATTTACTTGACCTTATACTTTCTTTGACCTAACTTAGACCTGTTGTCCTCGTTCATGGACACTATTTTGTGCCATCTAGTGGTAGTAAGACCACAATACACTAATCCATGTAAAAACAAGATGGCAGCCATCTCTGCCAAGTCAGTGTGCAGTCGACCCCCGACACAAACGTGGACAAGATCCAAGACCTGATCAAACTTTATGGTTGAAACTTGTTTGTTTATGATTATTAATGTTCGTAGTTTGATATGGCAACAAATTTGACCAATTTTAGCAACAGTAACAAGCTCAGACGCTGTTAATTCGAAGAAGACACTGGGAATTTATTGTCTGCTAGTTGAAGGACATTGGGCCTTAATTATCATTTACTTTTAGGACATTGGGACTTTATTATCATTGTTGACAATGTTAGTTATAGGGTCTTACTGATCCCAAATAGCTAGGAGAAATTAAAAAATGCGAGGTTATCTGTACTGGATACTTGTTTCATTCAAGTATTCGGCTCAGCATTGCGGGCTTTGGTTTTACATTGCAGATGATTTGAAAATAAACAACATTTATAAACTGGGCTCAAATCGTACCATGTGTGCCCAGCTTAAGGGATACTGTCAACAGTTCTTAAAGGGATGATTTCTTCGTTATCAGTAAAACTGTTCATCATCACTTCCAAAGTGCAGAGACCAAATAAGAAACCTTTCCTGGAATGACTTCAGGGTTAGCCGTTATTGAATGAAAGCCATTAACCTTAGAGAGCGGGAAAACCTGACTTTTGTTTATGGGAAAGTTGTGCTTGTTATTACTTTGGATGCATTTCTATACTAACCCTTCTTGACATTCAAAACAAGGCTAATGTATTGCTTTTAAACCTGCCCCGTGTCTATCAAAACGTCACAGCACTGTTATCAGCCACATGTGCCTGCAGCTGGAGCAAATCAACATGCAACAGCATTTATTAAGATGTGAAAGTGCAAAAATAATGACTCTGGCTTTAGGAATTTAATAATATCAGTGTGAGTTGAGAGGATTTGTCGAGCTGAGTGTTGCACTGTGACGTATGTGTTATCACATCATTGCTCTCAGTGTTAGCAGATCAGGTTGTGAGCCCAAAATACTAAACAGGCATCACTCATTCTGTGGCACATTTAGCTTGTTGTCTGGGACTGGGCAAGGTGACATGGAACAGATGTTTTATGGAGGTCTCCACCGGCTCGTGTATAATAGCAACAGTCTTGGCAGACAGAGATTGTCAAAGCCTTTGCATCATTCCCAGTGTTGTCTTATATCTTCTAATTCCAGGTGAAGGGGTGTTTTTCTTTTTTACTGCCTTGGACTCACTATCTGTCCCACACAGAGGACATACTGTTCATGCTGCTTTTTGCTCACAAAACAACACTGACACACTGATGTTAAAGTCGTCTAGATAGATTATTATGCTTATTGTCAGGTTCATACCCGTATTTAAGGTTTCTACTAAAAACACATTATTTTCCTCATACTGTCTGTGTTGGAACATCTGTATTCACCCTCTGTCTGAGACGCTCCATTGAAGCACCTGTCTCTTTAAGCCCCCCTCCCAAAAAAGCCCAGTCTGCTCTGATTGGTCAGTGTTTCCAGGTCTTGCTGCACTCTCATAGCCCTTTTCCTCCAACATGGAATCATTTTTGCTCTGGTTCTTGCACCTAATTTTGAACCATTCAGAACATTTTGACCAAAAAGAAATTGGTTCAGAACTGGAAAAGATTTTTTTTCCTTGACCTGAAGTGTGAACCATGACGACATCAGTGTGCTTGTCTTATTCTACAGGTTGCAAAGAGAGGATGGAGAATGCAACAATGGATAAGTCAAGTGACAAATTGTCAGAAAGAAAAACAGAGAGGGCAGTGGTCTTATTAATAGTTGGTCCATATTTATATTTTTTTTTTGCAAATACATTTAGGTGTAATAACAGAACAAAAGTTGTTACAGTTACATTGTTGTAGTACTGTAGTACTACGTTACCTCACGGTACCACTACTGTGGGATAAATTTAAAGTCCAATCGCAAGAGGGTGAGTGTCCATGCGCCGTCCAATAACGGTGTGCGCTGGCCACCTGGCACTCAATATGCTGCTTTCATGACTGCCCAGAAATACCTGAACAGCCGAACCGTGGCGGCACACAGGTATGTGATGTGTCAGAGGAGAAACGAGCCGTTCACATTTCTCTCTTTGTGGCACGTAACGGCCCACAAACCTCACCGCACTTTAGGGACTGTTCATTACTTATGAAGGGACTTGTCAGGGGAGGAGGGTGGCTGGTTGATTTTTATTTTATTTATTTATTTTATTTTGATCCCCCCTATGTTAATCACTTATTGATGCTGTTTTTGAAGTATGAATAAGTCAATAAGTAATTTATTCCATTGAAATATCATTGATGTATTATAGAAAAGTGATTTATCTTTTTATAAATGACAAAAGGCACATCTGCCTCATTTTTGTTGTGGTATCGATACTACTCAGAACCGTAATACTTTCACTGGCATCGTACCGTGGGTCCCAATTTTGGTACTGTGACAAGTCTCTGATGACTAAACTTTGCGCTGGGTCGGGTGTCCCACATTGTCCCTCACAAACCTACTCCTTGTTTGCTTTATTGGGACCTGGTCACCCTAGAGGCGGGGTGGGGGGGGCCTCCAAGGTGCCTCTTGCCTGGGGCCCCCAGAGTGTCTTGAAACAGCCCTGATTGTGCAACATCCTCCGTAGGTGACACTTCCTTGATTACAATGGTTCTGCGCAAAACTTGTGGAAACACAGGCTGGTTCACATGATAGCACCAATGTTCCAAGAATCCTGAACAGAACTGGTTTAAAAAACAGAGCTAAATTGGTGTAAAAGGGGTGTTAGTGTCTCTGCACCATCACTGCAACTGTGACAATGACTGTTTCTACTGTTAAAAATCTTCAATAAAAGCTTCTAAACCAAAATTTTCCAGTAGAAATATGATCTGAAATCAGAGAAAAATTAACAACATCAGCAACCAAGATTACATGTTTGCCTGGCGTTAGCATGTAGCTACATGTAGCAGTGTACATGATGTAAACTCTGGCAGTTGCGTGCCTGGAGCTGATGACCATATAAGGAAATCTGTCATGATCTTAAGTCAGCTTGTCTCGAAAGTAAGAAAAACGTTGGAAACAGATCTTTCAGAACTGTCTGAAGCCTCGGGTTTTTGCTCACAGCGATTACTTTTACATAAGTTTACAACATTATTTGAAACTATGGGCACATTTAATGTGACCATCCACCATTGTATGTATATGCATATATATGACAGAAAATAAGCAGAAGCATAATAGGTCCCCTTTAAGCAGGTTCAAGTTCATCATCTTAAAGATATTTTTTTGGGGGCATTTTTGCCTTTATAGATAGGACAGTGAAGGGGGAGAGAGAGAGGGGAAATAACATGCAGCAAAGGGCCACAGGCTGGACTTGAACCCAGGCTGTTGCGGCAACAACCTTGTACATGGGGCGCCCGCTCTACCCACTAAGCCACCGACGCATCATCTTAGTTTAGCATGATGACATTTTTCTAATTAGCACTAAACAGGTGCAGCTGAGGCTGATGGGAATGTCATTAGTTTTGCAGTAATTTGTGTTGGACAAATTTAGATTTTGACCTGATGAAGGTGCTAGATGAAACGTCTTGTCTAAATGAAAAATTCTCCATGAGGGGAACATTAATGTATGTAACCCATCAAATCTCATGGCAATCCATTTCATAGTTGTACAGACATTTAATTAAATACCATAAATGTGAATCTCGTGGTGGCGCTAAAGGAAAAATTAAAAGTCAGTAGGACTCATCATCTGGATAACATCAGCGTTTGCACAAAATTTAATGACAATCCATCCACGGTTATGATGATATTTCTGTCTGGAGTAAAGTAGTGAACCACTTTGGCTGGCCAGTCGACCTATTGACAATTTAACCATAACGAAGTAGTTCTGTAGCCTAAACCTAACCACCAGCCTCTTACATGATTCACCTCATATTACCAACATCAACCACAATCTTTTCCTAACCATAACCAAGACCTTTTGTTGTCTAAACCTAACCATAAAACCCTTCTAACCACCATGTTTATGACACTCAAAGCCAGGTTTTATACCCATTTCTTCCCCCATTGCCAGTAGATCATCTACAGATCTCTGCTGCAGACGAGTACACCTTTCTGTGTGTGGGTTGTTGTTGTTGTTTTTTTGATGTCATGTTTGACGTCAGGCCAGTTCAGTAAACAGTAGAGATGAGCATAAAGGCCAGTGAAAATGTTATAGTGGTTACTTCTTTCTATATATCTAAAACTTATTCAGTCTTTCTCTCCACCTCGGTGCAGACTTATTTGGATAGAGACGGATAATATTTTTTGGTGGTGTGTCATTGCACCTCACCGGTAAAGGAGCTAAAATTAACGTATTCACCCGGGTGTTGTGTTCCCATCAATGCCACTAGAGCAGGCTGGTGCTGACACAACATCAACAACCAGCACACCCAGGGTATCTTGCACATCATATCTTTACATGGAAAGTCCATGACCATACGTCGATATGTGACGAGGTCGGAGTGAGAATGTGCTGAAGAGGCTGCCCCCAGCGTCATTGTTGTAACACCAGAGCACTGTAGTTTTTAAGCAAATTTTACTCGAACAGGAGTAAGTAGTGTATTTGTTGAAGATCATTTTAGCAGTGGATTGATACACAGTCGATGTACTAATGGGTTGTACGCTGGATTGACTCAAAATAAACTGCAGCTCATGTTTGTCATAATGAAGGCTCGGGGCAGCAGTGCAGCTCACTGATGTGTTTTTAATAGTTTTTGGACAACAGTGGAGCTCTGTGGCACAGAGGAATATGATATATCAAGCTCTGGCTACACAGGCACTACTTGTTAGTTGGACCAGTTGATGCTGACTTGGGTGATTTCAGAGGTAACAAAAAGAAGAATAAAGAATATGAGCACACTTATCTTTCAAGCCAAGAGAGCTGATAACAAAGGCGACACACGTTGCCTGGTGATGTATCTTCTCTTCACTCTTTCTGTTGAACCTCTACTCTAATCAGCTAGCTTGCTTGCCTCTAATTTGAAAACATGACTTTATTTCTGGAGTCAATTACGAGCCCATATAGCTCAAAGCGATGGGGGCAGTTCGGCCAATCCTGTCGTACTCCCTCCCACCCGCTTTAATAGAAAACCCTTAAATGCAGCAGCAGAAGTGTTGCAGGTCGCTGTAGCTCTGCTCAGCCTCTGTAGCTGTCGCCTCAGGGATCTATTTGATTTCTGTGAGCTCCGCCTCTGCTCCGGCTTCCAGCTACACTAATGACACAACTTGGTGTCATTGGCGAGGTATTTGATAGCCGAGGATGAGGCACTTAGAGCGGGAGGAAACTCCGAGCCTCATTTAGCCAGCAGTGTGTGCCCTGCAGTAGCTGGCGAGGCTTTCAAAACCCTGCTTATAGACTCTGACACTTTTCAAAAGGCCTAAAAAAGAATGATTGACATGCAAATGAAAACACACAACTGTGTCTTTATTCTGTAATTTCTCCAGATAGAGAAAACAGAAATAATAATCCTTTTTCACGCTGCGGGATGTTGTAAAGCATGATTCACACACATAAAGAAACCCACACAATAGTAGTAACATATTACAAATTGCTTTTCAGAATTCTGCGCCTCAAAAAGACATTTCCACTGCAAATTAGACTTGCAGCCTATTTGGCCGTGAGGCTGGAGAGAAAATAGATGTTGGAAATTGCACCCCAGCTGCTATTTGTAACTATGCATTTTTGAAATCCAAGAGCAGAAAATCGAGTCGGGATTTTAGTGTGAGGGGGTGTTTGTAATTGATATAATGGAGCTCGGGGAAAAGCTTTGAAATTAGAGCTTTAGCAAGAGCAGAGAAAAGGCTTTGTATGACTGGCTCTTTGTCTATCCGAGCAGAGGCGACACAAAGCTGATCTGAGTTACGGCATTATTTTGTAGGGATTAAAGAGGCTGGATTCCTGGACGATATTGGCCCCCGCTTACATCAAAGAGTGCCCTCCAACTCAGAATAAACAGACTCCGTGTTGTTCAGCATCCGTGGTGGTTTAATAGTGGAGAGCATTAATGAATGTCTCCTTGTGTCAGGACATCTTGGGATTACCACCTTCCTGAAACAACAACTAAATCCTTCAGATGAAGGACCGCATATTATACAGCCAGTCTGCTCTGTCTCCTGCTGAGTGATGCTCTCAGATCTCAAACTGCTGTGTCACGCTTTCAGATAGCGGCAGTTGCAGGCTGTTTGACGATGGATCAATGATTTCATCCAATCTGAAGCGAAAGCTACGCTCGAGCTCAACGTGATAAAAAGGATCATAAAAATATGTATTGCAGTTTCAAGTAATGGAAGCGCTGCCACTAGGGCCTGCGAGGGAAAAAAAGAGTGATCTTAAAAGCACTTTTGAATGTATTGATTGGTTTATTGAAATCAAGTGCAGGGATGGAGGGTTCACAGGAGGTCTGGACAAAGATGAAAGAAGGGTCACACATGATGGGATCGGCAGTCGATTTTCGTATTGAGAACAGACGAAAGTCAAATCGAGGAGCCCAGGGGGTTGAGGCTCAACATGCCGTTGATGAGGCATGTCATGGCTGCATCTTTCCCCCCCCCGAGGCTCAGTGCTGAGAGAGAGAAGAAAAAGGTGAAAATGGTTAAAGACGGAAGGATGTTGGAAGACAAACAGGAGGAAAATGGGGCAGTGTTGTGAGGAATACTGTACGGAAAATGTATTTTCAGTAAAGTAACATTTTAAATACTTTGGATTACTTTTGGAATACTTCAAAATCCTCTTATTGAACTCATTTGTCTGGGTCTTTTATTTCTAGGGCTGCCCCTGACTAAGAATTTTCCTTGTCGACTAATAGTCATCATTTAGGGCCATTAGTTGACTTCAGTCAGGACCACTGTAGTCAAACAAAACTTTATTCCTGTTTGCAATTAGATATTTGGCAGCATGGCTCTGTTCTGGGACCCTTTCACGGGCCTACGTGGAAAGCCAAAGACAGAGAGAACACACCTCTCTGCCCTCCACACACATGCAAGGAGAGCCTGAGGCAGAGAGAAACAAACCTCCCTGCCCTTCCATGCGCCTACGTGGAAGCCTAAGGCAGGCAGAGCAGCAGCAAAGACTCTCTGGGTACAAAGCAGAGTAGCATCAATGACAAACAGAAATGACACTGATAAGTCAAATACAGCATTAAAAAAAAGGAGGAGCTGGGGTGGAGGTGAGTTGCAAAGCAGCTTGCAGAAGAAGCAGCAACAGTAGGCAGGGCAGAGCAGTTTAAATAGGGCGCCTTGAATGAGAATTGCCAGTTGGTTGCATAGAAAGGAATATATTTTATCTACAAGAGCACGTCACACACTGAGCGAGCCGCCTGTTAATGACGCTGTGGGCAAAGCAGTAATGATTGTGCTAAGTGGCTAATGGGCATGTAGCTACTTACATGTTTCAGATGATACGTCATGTTTGTAGTCGACCAATGAAGATGAGTTTACATATCACCTTGGGTTCGTCCTTCACCTTCTCAAAATGATCCCACACTTTGGATTTCCTGCCCGACATGTTATTAACTAGCCTGTGGAATAACCGCAGGTACCAGCCCTGGAAATTAACCTGACTCCTGTCTGACTGCTGAGCGTGGCCACTTCCTGTGTCTGTCCTTTCAAATTAAAATCCCACATGGTCCAGTCATATAGGTTTTGATTTATTTTGACGAGGCACAGCTCCTTATAGAGTTCCACTTTTGTTTGTTTGTTTTTTTCCTGCGACTAACCGACCAATGAAATCTTTCCGATTAGTGACCTTTCTGGTCAGCTAATGTTTGGTTGACTATAGGGAGCAGCCCTATTTATGTCCATGTCAGAAACACATGACAGTATCCTGGCTGTGCATCTCCTCTGCCACTGTTGTGTGGCAGGTGCACTTCACACACTTTTTGTTGATGAGAAATGCGTGCCTTATATGAATTTTACACCGTAAAACACAAACCACGCAGGCTACCTGTCAGCTGTGCACTCAGCTGAAGACATAACTATTTAAAAGATGGATGAGCACTTGCTATCTTTATATGTTTGTACTTTTCACTGTGAAGTCATGTTTAATGTGAGTTTTATGTGTGTTAGTTGAATCCATCACAGAAATTCAACACAGCTGCATAGAAACCTCCCACCTCTGCACAGAGCCTACTTACTTACTTATATATCCATGTTGATCCGTGTGGATCATATGGCTGCAACAAGCTTTCTCCATGCCTCACAGTCTTGTGTCTTGGTTGATACTTCGTCTCATGACAGACCCATCCCCTCTAGCTAAGCCATCACCATTATGTGCCAGGTTGTCTTTGGTATGCCCCTCTTTCTCTTGCCAGCTGGAGTCCATCTCAGGGCAGCTTTAGGGATCCTATCACTGGACATCCTCAGGACATGATTGAGCCAACTGATCCTTCTCATCTTGATCTCGTGGGATGAGTTCTTAGAGGCTTCTTGTGCAGGTCCTCACTGGGTATTTTGTTTGGCCAGTAGATGTTGCAGATCTTTCTGAGGCAGCTGTTATGGAGGGCTTTGACTTTGTTCACCACTCTCCACTACTCAGAGCCGTAAAGGAGCACTGACTTAACACTGCTGTTATATAGCCTGATCTTCATTTTTATGTTATATCATACAACAGTACAACAGGAGCTGCAGCTGTAAGCAAGTAAAATGCAATTTTGGTTGTTTCGCCAGTGCAGGGCTACAGCCAACCTCCGAGGGCTCATCTTTGGTGGGGTGTATTTCATGGTGCTTCACGTTGTTGTGCTGTCGATCGTAGTAGGTGTTTCAGACCAAAGATTTTAGGACGCGTTTTTCGCAGTGGAAAGAGTTCTAGTCTGACTGCTTGTAGCCATGATGTTATTGTCATTTTTCTTCCCGACAAATTCAAAGTCATGGGAATATTTTCAGCTGCTAAGGTATGTTACCCTATCTTCAAAACTAGCTTGCTCTAGCCCAGTGGCTGTGGATTATAAATGAAATATACTGTTTGGAAAGACTTACTTTTATTTTTCGACTCTAGATGGATTATAGCTGCTGCGCAGCAATGGGTCGGGTCCGGGCATTTTTAGGCAATTCTGAGCAACAAGCAGAAGAATTGGAAGACATTTAGGAATTTAGCAGCGCAATCTGCCTTTTGCATCAGCTGAGGCTTGAACTCACAATCTCTGAGACTAAGAATCAATTTCTATCTCACTGAGCTAATTAGTCAGTGTCAATTCATGTGTAGCTTCACAAACTGACTAAGCCAGATGTGCAGGTTTAGCAGCCGTCCATGCATGGAAAAGCAGATTTCAAACCACTGTAAAAAATCAGTTATCGAAACAAAAATGTGAAAATACAC
>NC_065517.1:21301862-21356376 GCF_006386435.1 Epinephelus moara
TCATCAATTGAGCAAAAATTGTGGGAGATAGGTTTAAGAAGTTTTACAGTTTTTGAAAAAAACAGAGTGATGAACTTCATAATTTTTAATAGGTTTAAGTGTACAAAAGTTTCTTATTGGGGCTACATTGGGGCTACAGTTTGATGAAAGTTGTGAAGTTGTAGCACGTATGGTTGATTTGTTATGAATTTTCAAAGTTTTGAACTTTAGACGCTTGCTGTAGCACCACCATAAGGACTATTGGCTTGAGTTTACAGCTGAGGATATCTGGCATGAGACTAGACCTTTGTGCAAAGTTTGGTGAGTTTTCACCCATGGGAAGTCTGATTTCCTCGTAAGAAGAAAGACGAAAGAAGAAGAATACCTAGGATTACAATAGTGTCCTGGCAGCTTAGCTGCCCGGACCCTAAAAATGTAGAAAATACTGGGAGGAAATGGATTGTGTACAAACGCTGTTTAAAAAGGTGTGACACTGTGCCTGGATGTAAGTGCAAAATGTACTGGGATTTGACCTTGTAACACCCACGGTGACCTTGTTTCTTGAATAAAAGAAGAGAAAAAAAAACCAAGCTAGCTTGGTGCTTTGCAAGGTCCCTCAGCAGCGCGACAATTACAAAAATCCACTGGTGTGACCGTTGTATATCAAGTCAGCAGTGATGTGATGACAAAAGTAACATTGTAAAGAGTTGTTTGATTTTGTGATAACTGTAATATTATTGCTGAAACTTCATTAGTAATTAGTTACATTACTTGTTACTAGAAAAAGTAATTTCATTACTGTTACACATTACCAACACTGGTTGCTTGGCAACAGTACAGTCCCGGTCTAGTTGCAGAACATATTTGTGTTGGTGGAGCCAAATAAATCATTAAATAAACCAATGAATTGTAATCTGTTGCTGCTTTTCACTGTTGATAAATGGCGCTTGTAGAACTGTTGTATAAAAGCAATATCACACTCGAGGTCGTGCTGTTACTGTATGTCAGCACGACTGTAATTATCTTCGGCACTTGCTCTGCGGCCTTATGCCTGCTACCAATAGCCGTGCTTATATACAGTACAACAGCACTCCCTCTTATGAGATATTGCTTAACTGTTTGGACTTTCAGATGTTATGGAGTCGACTATAAGCACCTCTGGCTTTGTTGAGCCGGGCCTTGATGTCCTTTTGAGCATTGTTGTCGCTGCTTATTAGACTACCGCGGTACGTGAAGTCCACAACATTCTCCAAAGCCTCACCATCGATAGTAGTTGGTGGGTCAACTGGTGGATTTACACACATCACTTTGGTCTTCTTCTTCTTGATACGTGTTGTGGAGGCCAGTTTTCTTGGCAAAGCTTGAGAGTCTGTCGGTCCCTATTGGAGGTGGCCATGTGTCGATGAAATAACAGATAGATCATCAGCAAAATCAACATCCTGCTGTGCAAACATGCCCCACTGAGTGCCGTGTGGATGGTCAGGTTTTTGCTGCATAACCCAGTCGATGGTTATCAGGAACAGGACAGGAGGGAGAATACACCTTTGTTGCACTCCAGATCTGACCTTCAGATCTCTCTGGTACAGATAACGTACTTTTTATGTGTACGAGTATCATACAAGTAAATGTGTCATTATCTGTACTCGTGATAAAGGTAGCTGTGTTTAATCATTTACTTTTGTGATTAAAAGAAATTATCTGAAGCTCAATTCTAAGGCTGTTCTGTAAATACTTTTCTTACATTGCAACTTCTGATCAATCCATATAAACTTTAAGCTTAAAATAACAACTTCTGATTCGGTCCAATCCACTTCTAGTTTAAACGTTGCCCATTCCAAGTGCAGATACAGATAGTTTAGTTGGTTGAACAGATACGGACACAGATGCAGATAATGTTGTACTTGCTCATCCCTAATACACTCAACTATAAATCAGACTTCACTCCTGAAATGACTCTTTAGGTGACCTCTGACCATAACTTTGAAAACAGTACCAACGGTTTTTAACAACGTCCTCTAGGGAGTGAGATCTGAAGACTGTGACAACCAACCCTGTTCTTCCCTACCTACATACTCAACACATTCTCGCTCCATCCTCGTCACATATTGATGTTTTGGTCATGGACTTTCCACATCCAGATACGACGTGCAAGGTACCCTGGGTGAGTTGGTTGTTGATGTTCTGGGACAAGTCCTCTTCTTTCAAGACACTCTTCCGTTTTCACAGGAAATTTAACATTTTCTAACAATCTCTTTTAAAATAACACACTAAGTTGGTACAACACCGCAAACTGATGTTTTTTTTCCTTCAACAACAAACACACATGCTTGGGTTTAGGCAACAAAAGGAAGTGGTTAGGTTTAGGAAAAAAGAACAGGGTTTGGCTTTATGATTTTACAGGACGCGAACACCGCTCTTTCAGACGTTAAGTCGGTGTTTGTTGGATCTATCCACCACCCCTCCTTCCTGCCCCAATTGGACTTATGCCGCCTTAACTTTTGCCCTCGTCCTGCCATGTTTCCCCGTGACGTGAGGACACCCTTTTTCGTTGGTTTCTGACGCCGCAAGTCACTGCCTAAGCACCGGATTTTGGCGACTTCGGAGTGAGACCGTGCTCAAATACTGGGAAATTAAATGTGCGGCTTGTCTTTTGTTCCTGAATTTAATGATATTCCTTGTGTTCATCTTGTGTAGATGTTTGTGGTTTTCACAGGACCAGCCACAGAATCCAGGATAATAAGGTATTGACAGTGCTGTGCTTTATCTCCAGAGTTAGACAGTGCTTTAGATAACACCTCAGAGCTGACATTTAGTCTAACTTAAAGCCCCAAATCTGTAATTAAAGTGCGATGCCACCTGTTAGGAAACAGTCTTCTCACTTCTGGCTTTGTTTGGGTATCAGTTTGTTCGCCTAAAGACTTTTTGTAATGCTTAAATTGATCACTTGAGCTTTGAGCTTTCCAAACAACAGCAGCATAAAACTGAGTTAAAGTCTGGGCCCAATACATGTGCAGCCTCTGTGGGCTGCAGTCTCCTTTTAATAAATCCTTTGCCACCCCTGTACAAATAACTGAATCAGAAGTAAACACATGCATCCATATCTGTTTTTGTTGTTTTCTCAACAGCAGTGCAATTACTGTGTGAAGCTTTCTCCAAAGGTTTTGCAACATTACTTCTGTCACAGTTTTCTGGGCATAAGATAAAAGTGGGAAGCCATCGTACTCTACGCTGAGAGAGGATTAATGTATTAACATATCTCATAACGCAAGAAAACTAAACAAGACTTCACTGGAATGATGTTTATTTGCAGACTTTAGTCTTTATCCTGTCTGCTACAACATGAAAGCAGCATAGTAAAACTTAAGAAACCTGAAGAAAGTCCATGTGTGTAGAAAAGAGTTATCAAGGCAATGCTGTTCACATTCAAGTTATTTATTTATCACATGCACAACAATTACAGAAGCAGTTGTTTCCATTTAAAATCTTGGTTCCTCAGGCTCCTTCCAGTAATGCTAAATAAATACGCATATGTTTAAAAAGAGAATCACTTGTATAAAAACAAAATGAGAAACTAAGACATAAAACAGTGATGCAGCTTGTTATTGAGCTAGCAAACCAATACAACATTAACAACCTAGCCAATTTATTCCCCCTGATTGATTTCCTTCTCGCTTCTGTCTTTCTTTCCTCTTTTGGTAGCACGATTTTACTTCTTTAGGAACAAATTAATTGCGTCAAAGTCCAGCTGAAGTTGTCACCATCAATGCAATTAAAGATTGAAGAATATTTTTGTCAAACCTACGGGAGGGGAGGACTAAACCATGTCCACCTTTTGTCAATATCTCTAATGTTTTAGATACAAGAAATAGTCTAGTAAAGTAGTGATTCAACAAACAGAAACTGATTAGGCCTACCTCTCATGGTGAATACAAAACAAGCGTTTCACACTGTGCAGTTACATACAAAGTCAACGCAAAGACGTGAGTAGCCGCAAATTCACGCTGGGCAACTTAAATGACATAAACGTACAAAATTCACACTATCTACGTATTTGCGCAATGAATTCGCATGACGGTGTTTGAAGAAAGCCTATCAGCATTGAGATCTGGTTGACATTACGACTGAAAGTCAGCAGTACAGAGACAATGCTAGCATGTTGTATTTGTGGGGAAAATACAATAAAGCCCCCACAAAATAGAATGTTAAGTCTTGTGTGCGTTTCATCCTGGCTGAGAGTAGAGGAAGTCTGCTAGCCACAAGGCTAATTTATGCAATGGGAAATGTCAGGCTCATGTTAATAACGTTAGCATGTTGTATATGTGTGGAAAACGTGTGAAGTAGACAGTTGTTTTGTTGTTGAATTTAGTGAGTTGTAATGGAGCAAAATTTTGTAGCATTAACTTTGTTAAATGTCACTGTTCCTGGCTTCAAATGAGTCGGAAAAAAGTCTGCTAGCTGCTGGCTAGGTTATGCAGTGTTAAATGCCATAGGCTCATGCTAATAATGTTAGCATGTTGTATTTGTGGGGAAAATGTGTCCAGCAAAAAAAAACCCCTCTGTGTTTACCGTGTTTACATCACTTGATTCAGGCCATTGGTTGTACTTATCTACAAACTACAGTAAGTTAGCTGTTAGCTGCCTTCCCCAGTACGTTAGCACAGCTGTTGAGAGCGAATATTCGCCAGTTGTGAAATACTCCAAAACCCACTCCAGCAGCTGTATTCAAGTGAGGTGAAAATTTACTTTGTGTTTGGTGTGAACGCAGCACTCTGGTAATGATATAGAAATTCAAAATTGCAGATAAAAAACTCTGAGGGTCCTCCACATGTTGGTCAGTTCCTACTTCCTCTCATTACTCTGCCCCTGATCCTCAGATAACAAAGGCTGAATCTTTCTTTATAGACAAATTTAATAAGGAGAAACTTGAAAAAAACTTTAAAATACATGCCTTAATAACGCCCTAACATTTCCCTCTGCGTGATTGTCTGTTCAGAGCCCTGACAAATGAGCCCCCTTGAGTTTATTCACTCCTTGTCAGCTCAGCCAGAGAACTTTAAATTATGTCAAACTTTCTCCTCTGCTATTTTGAAAAAATAAGAAAAAAGTGTCTGTGTTGTGACAACATGGTGTGTGTGTGCACACAATCTGTTAAAAGACGTAAATAGCACAAGGGGGAGATGACAGTCGTCCGTCCCCTCCTCCGGCTTGTCTGTCCGTCAGTCAACAGCCTCAGTCTTCTTCCCACACTGGCCTCTGTCAGCCTGCCTGCATCAGTCAACCTAAACTCTTAGAAAACACCTCCCACCCTCTGAGTCTGCATAATGCTTCCTGCTGCACACACACACACCGACACACACACACCGTCACAGTTCAGTGTTCTGGGTTCATCTGTAAACCAAAAGAATGACAAGCGTGTGATCGGTGCATAACTTTGCATTTAAAAAGTACAGTCACTTTAGTGTCTTTTGTGTGTGTTTGTTCAAGTGAGATGTCTTTATACACATATTTTTAAAATCCTTTTCTTCATCTTTTCTGTGCGTGTGTTTTGTTACATGTGCAAATAACCTCTGAAAACTATAAAAGCCTCATTTTAGTGTCGCCTTTTCTTCTTTTTTCGCTTATGTTTCATTCATATCTATATTTCTAGCTCATCTTTTATTTTACTCAGATCTGTATTTCTTGGTTTTGTGTCTTTTTGTAAATCACTGTGTTCCTCGTATATAAATAGTGCTATTATCATCATGATTATTAACAGAATCGTCGACAGGAATATTTGCAATGTGTCATTTGTCTGTGCTGCGCAGTATTTCCCGCTGGGTGTTAAAATGATGGACCGACTCAAATCTGTACATTTTTTTATGATCTAAATATGTGACATAGATGTACTTGCCAAGGTGTCTGCTTATGTACGACACACACACACACACACACACACACACACACACACAGCTCTAGATATATATGGATGGCTTATTTTATCCCAGTGTGATACATGATGATTTTTTCATTTCCTGTAAATATGCTGTCATTTCCTATCACATATTTCCGTTACCGAGATGTTTGGCCCGGCCAGAAATTATAGACATATTATCTCTAATGAAAAACAAGTAATGTTGAGCCTCATGTGAAGCAGAGTTTAACTGAAAATCAGAGATCTGTGTGTGCACACATATGTTCAGGTACATTACCAGCTTCCTGTAGACGACTTGAGTGGCTGCCTATGGTGCCACCCAGAGAGGGGACGTCATGATCCGACAGGGAAGAAGAATGCATGGAATAAAAAATACAATCCTGGTGATCCAGATTGCATACTGTTTGTTTTTACTCTCAGCATGTACTGCAGCAGCCCTTACAGAGTGTGCATACAAATGGGACATACAACACGTCAGTTTTGTCTCTATCTATCTATCTATCTATCTATCTATCTATCTATCTATCTATACTGCTCTATGAACTTTGGCCATCGTTCTTTGTAGGGGAAATTTGTTACATGTAGAATATGGAGAGAAATAAAGAAAATAAATAAGTAAATGAATAAATAAATAAATAAATAACAATTAAATAATAATAATAATACATAGTAATAAGTAGATGACGATAAGGGAGTAATGAAAGATGAATAAAATAAGTAAATAAATAAGTAAAATCATCAAATAATAATAATAATACATATATTGAAAAACAAGTAATAAGGAAAAATTAATTTGAAAAATAAATTAAAAAGCAAATAAATAATTAAATATTCAGCTTTTGTAGTATGGAGAGGTCCTGGCAGGGCTTTAGGGCTGGCTATTCTACAGATGAGGTGTAATGTGGAGGTGAGGGCGCTGATGTCACCTGCAGTGGTGTGAGGTTCTTACCAGGGTGGGGATATGACTGTGTCTGTTTGTATGTGTATATATGGTTTGTGTTAATGGGTTGATGGGTGGTGGTGATAAATGGAGCCCAACATCTATAATAAATAAATCAATTTGGTTGTTTTTAAAGCTATTTGTCTTTCTATTGAAAAACACTGAGATAGTAGATGATGCCACTGGGATGCTGGGGGGCTGTTTCTGTCTTTGTAGTATAGTAAAAGTCTTTTTAATGATTGTTAGGGCGACTACTTCATATTTCAGTGGTGGATAAAGTGGGGAGAGATCCCCCAGCAGACATACAGAGGGAGACACTGGAACATTGTGGTCTGCGGTTGAGGATGTGTGTAATGATTAACGTTATCACTAAACATTACCTTGGAAATACAAAATGGCCTTTGCCAAGCTTGCCAGAGATGGAGGTCAACCTTCAGAGTGATGTATGTAATTTGAACTCTTAAGTTATAACTGCATACACTGTACAGTCTAACATATCACATTCTCAGCAGTTACATCTTATTTTCATAGTTCCTTAGTCCTTTTGTTGTTGGTTATCTTCATGATTATTTTGCTCAGTTAAACAATTAATATTCCTATTATTACTATTCCACAGGTCATTTATGTTGAGTGATGTCATCTGTCATTGCAGCTTCTGTCAGTTGTCAGCGCTGTCCTCTGTTTGCAGCTCAGTCATGTGACGTGTTTTTTGCTGTGCAGAGGATTGTGAATCAGTATGTTGGCTTGCATACTGCAAAATGTGATCAGGTGCAGTACAACATCCTGGTATTTTTGGCATACTGTATTTGACATAATATGTATTTGGTCATACTAAAACAGTTTTTTTGTTTGTTGGCATACTGAATGGTTGGTGTTGGAACACGCAGTGTAGCTCTGGTTCTGGTCCTTTTTTCAAGCTGTCTGTCATTAGTCGGACAATGTTATAAAAGGGCAGCGTTAAATTTATGGAGATCTTTTAATGGCTTCCCAGAAGAGAAAACACTTTGAATAAATGAAGTCCATTTCATGTTTTATTGATCAGTAGTTCTTCAGGTTGGATGTATAACAAGAACCTGAGCTGCGTTTTAGGCTGACAGATTTTATTTGTAGAGCTTGTGAGAGAAGACAAATTTTTTCATTTGCAATGTAATGTTATATTTAAAGAGGAATTACAGCCAATTTTCAAAATTCATACTTGTTACTCCTATGGTCAAAGACAGTCCAAAAATATGAGTAAACATGAACAACTCTCAGGCAAATCCAAAATATAGTGAGTGCTAAACCTCAACTTTGTGATGTCATAGGGTATAAAGTCTAGAGCTGCTGCACAGACAATGAATTAGGAAAATTTTTTTAGAATGGGGAATGTTCTGGGCACGTGGGTATATTTTCTGTTTCATGACTGGGAACAAGACACTAGAATAAATCTCATTTGGGTATAAAAAAAGAAAATAATTAATTGTCTATGGAGCAGCTCCAGACATTATACCCTATGACGTCACAAATTTGAGACTGAAGGTGCTTTCAGACCTAGAGTTGTTTGCTTTGGTCTGAATCAGGGACTCATTACGTTATGAAGTTGCATAACTGCCTAGAGTTGGTTCGTGTTCTCACGGCAGCATTTACAAGCGGACCAGATCAAATGTCTTGTGCGAGAAAGCTGCTCTTGATTGGTCAGAATTTCCATGTGGCAAAAATCCAGGAAGTAAACAAAACGTTGAAGAAGAGTACACTTGCAAGATAAATGTGACACTTTCTAATGTCACAATGGAGGGACAACTACGCAGGTTGATTTTAGCGCTGCTCATCGTGGACTATATTGCTGTCATTGTTCATTTTAGTCAAACCATACAGTTTGAAAACGAGGCGCGGCTCCAACTAGAAAACAATGTTTTGATGCATTGGATGTGCTGAATGTGCATATTAAGGCAGTACAGGAGGAGGTGCACATTAATAATCCTCCAGGACTGTAACATGCTCATGTTTAACCCAAACAATGTGTCATGTGACTGCAGTTGGTTCAGATCCAGGTCGGAACATGTTCTCACCACAAACGAACCGCACCAGAGTTCGTTTGTAACCGGACTGAGACCACCTCTTCAAGAAGGTCTTGGTCCGGCTGTTTTGGTGCGCACCTGAGTGTGATTGCTGTGTTCACACCTGCCCAAACAAACCACACTGAGGGGGCAAACAAATTTGAGTTTGATTGAAACGAACCAAACAGGGCAGGTGTGACAGCACCTTTACTTCTCTGGTTTCTAGCTTTGAGAGAGAGCAGCTCATGTTCACAAATATTGACTGAACTTTCCGAGGCCATGGAAATAACACACTGGACTTCTTAATGTAGGTGCTGTTCCCATTTAAGCACTTAATGTGTTTATCCGATAAATGTCTCACTGCTGCAACTGTATTATTTGTGTCATATACTGTACGTCCATGTAGCTCAGTGAATTCATGTATTTGTACTAAATGTTCCAGAGCTTAAGTTGTGCAACAACAGTCCAACTCCAAACCCATTTCCTCTAATCTTATTTAGATTGTACTTTATTGTGTCTTTTTATTGTGATGGCTGCAGCGTCCCAGTTCCACCCAAACATTAATTAAAGTTCCTCCTATCTTATCTTCATCTTCATTTCAGCAGAGAAAAATCAGAATTTAATGTGGATGTGGATGGTAAATGCAGTCTGCCTACATAAATCATATCAGGAGACAGTGTGGATGTAAACTGAATACTAACGACGGCTGTGAAGAAGAGCCTCCACATCACTGAAGTTTAGATTTGCACTTTAAAGCTTGATGCTTTTCATCGTCACAGAGATGCATGTGGAGTTCTTCTACATTTCGCTTTCATGGAGATATAACCTACAGAGTATGGTTGCTTTGAAATGTAAAGAATTTAAAAGTTAGATTGATGGCACCCTTTCTTTTTGAGAATTACACTGATCTTCTCATCTAACACTCAAGTAGGTGAGTAAGCTTATTACCCCAAATGACAAATGATTGCGTAAAGAGTAAAGGCAACACTAGGCGAAAAATTTTCACACAAAATCACAGGCTTAACTTCAAAGTGAGGCTGCAACAGAGAGCAGCGTCTCATCCCAAATTGCTGACATATTAAACATTCACTCTCTTTTCCCAAATCTAATTCTGGAGCTGGGCAGAAACAGCTGGTAAACTGAAACAGAAACATAAAATGTCTCCCCGCAGCCGTGACTGAGAGCTCTGTCCACAGAAACCTGGTAAACATCAGCAGGCTGTGTGCATTTTTGGGGTACTGAACTCTGAAAATTACCCTCTCTTGCCCATTTTGCAGCTGCCAAAGTGCAAAGAAGTGCCTTGTTCAGATTCGAGGCAAAAACGTCTGAGTGTGTTTGGCAAGGTTCAGAGTCAGAGGTTTGGTAATCACTGTGTCCACCTGCGTGTTCGAAGTGAGAGCTTGTGTACGTGTGAGTGAGGCTTAGGGAGAAGATCATAGTGGGGGTGGGGTAAGGACGTTAGTTTGCTTGATAACATCAGTCAGAAACTGAGAAGAATATTAATGTTCAAATAGCAGCTCCATCTGTGATACCTGGTTTTGACACCTGTTTGCTAAATAAGCAGCAGGTATCTCCTGCATGTGTACTCATCTATGTTTTTAAATGAAATTTGTTTGGATTTTAGACTCTTGATCGCACAAAACAAGCAAATTAAATGTGTCTGCTTGTACTTTGGAGAACTGTCATGTCAACATATTATACTGAACCAAAGGATTGGGGGGTTTGTGCTGAGGGAATGTGGATTCCAGACTTCAGTATTCCCATCGATACTTAGGCAGTAATTATAGTATGTACTGTGAGGGACAACCCCCCAACCCTCCCCAATATATTGATAAAATATATAAAGAGAAACACTTGCTATGCTGTGACAGGCAACCACGCACTGCTGTCAGAAATAATTATTAACAAATGTGATCAGAATTATAAATTAACTCAACAAATTGGCAGTATTATTAGGACTGGTTCAACCCAGTCTCACTCCGAAGTCATCAAAATCCGGCACTTGAGCAGTGACCTCTAGCATCAGACACTGACGGAAAAAAGGTGGATGGATCCAACAACCACGGACTTTCACCCAAGAGGCCGGTGTTTGCTTCCTGTAAGATTGTAAAGCCAAACCCTGCTCTTTTTTTCCCTAAACCAACACAGTCTCACTCCGAAGTCATCTAAATCCGGCACTTGGGCAATGACTTACGGCGTCAAACAGTGACAAAAAAAGCTGTCTTTTAACGTCGGCATTTAACGGCGCTCAGTGGCGTCAGGGGGAAACGTGGCGGGACAAGAACAAAAATTAAGGTGGTGAAAGTCTGTGTAGAGCGGATGGGAGTGGTGGTGGATGGGTCCAGCAAACACTGACCTTCACCCGAGAGAGTGGTGTTCACATCCCGTAAGATTCTAAAGCCAAACCGTATTCTTTTCTCCTAAACCCAACCACGTTTGTTGTTAAAGGAAAAAAGATGTCAATTAGCAGTGTTGTACCAATGTAGTGCGTTTATTTTGAAAGAGACTGTATGTAAATGTTAAATTTCCTGAAACAGAAGTGTTTCTTGAAAGAAGACAATCCATGTAACAGGCAGAACTTGACACGGCGTCCCAAAATGTCAACAACCAACTCACCCAGGGCACCTTGCACGTCGTATGTGGACGTGGAAAGTCCATGACCGAACGTCAATATGTGACGAGGTTGGAGTGAGAATGTGTTGACTGGTGTTAGTATTACGGTGTCCTGCAGGACTGCGTGTGTAGGTACAATCAATGTTGAACACTGCACTGTCTCTCTATTTCATTATTAAAAAGTTATTTTTTTTGCAACTTAAAAATCCTCTCCTTTCTACTTAGAATCAGGATTGTGACCTGATGGACACACACTTAAACAAAGCCGTTCATAGTGTAGCACCTTTTATTGACTGAAGATCTCGGCCTGTCTCAGTAAAGACTGTGCTGAAGTCTCAGGAGACAAATGCTGGACAGTAGTGCGAATGAATGCAGCTCCTCGGTGCTCACACTCCATGACCCTGTCTGTCCAGCGGCCTGCTATTCAACCACATGATGCAGCAACTCCAACATCTCATTCAAGGGGAGATTCAAGGGACTCGGTTGCCATGACGCCCAAAGCTTAGCCTTGGTTCAAATAGCAGATGTTTACCGATTTCTACTCATTTCTCTTTTGTTCTTTGTCTCCTCACCTTTCCTCAAGGAGCCGTAATGCACCATTTATGTGCGGCTCTGTAACACTTGTGGGATCACGATGTGCTGGGCTGGAATATACACCCACTTCAGCTCTGTTGTGCAGCAGAGGAGGCATCCTTGCACCTACTGGAGGATGTCCCTGGGATAATTGGCACAGAACATCTTGTTATTGGCCCTTTTTTTTCCTCTTTAGTGCAACGCTGTCTGTTGTGAAGTCTTTCCCAGTGGAAAAAATGATTATGTTCTCTTGCTTTGTCTGTTCTCAACCTTGGCTATGTCATGTGACTAGTCATTTCAGTCCTCACTGGTTGTCATGCCAACAGTATATCTAAGGCAGTCGTGCCAGTTCAGTAGTGGAGAGATGGGATGTTTGCACTTCACAGACAGGCAGGTAGGTGCACACAGTGGGTCAGAGTGTACACTTTGGTTCGCCTTTTTTCTTGGTTATTTTTTTTTCTCTTTTCAGTTCCATGATGACACAAAATCTTACATTTTTTATGATTTGAAGTAAATTCACAAACCTGCAATCCAGACTAAATAAATCTCCAAATCTGCAGTGAGTCATAGATTACTCTTTTGAATTTCTAAACATCCTGTTTCCAATTGTTAGTTTTTTTGTTAATTCCCTCAGAAGGTGATGAGTTTTAACATTTTCCCCAAATTGCAATTTACCTTTAGTTGCAGTTCTTTTCCGTGAGAAGTGTATTATTATTGCACTTTTTGCCATTGCTAATATTGTCTTTAGTTCTGAGGGCTGGCGAAATGATTAACATGTTACCGAACAAGATAAAACAAAATGCAAAATTAAGTTTATTTTTGTTGATTTTTCCCAAGTCTGTAGCTCTCCCCTCTCTGTCCTTAACCCCTCCCACCAGTCAACCATGTGCATATGCACGGCCTTCTACAGTAACTCAGCATTTCCCATACATTTATCTAATCTTGATTTATTCTACATTTGCATGCAGCTCATTCACCCAGCCCCTCATTGCCCTGATCTCTCTGCTTATCAGACCACAAATGAGAAAAGAATTAGCTAACCACCCCATTGTCCCTTCATCTCCCTGTCTGCCGCCGTGGACTGCTTCCAAGGAGGAGAGCAGGCAGCAGCTCAGGAGACGGCTATAGCAGCTTGAATTCAGCCAGCACAACCCCCTGAGCACCGCCTCTAGGTCTAACCTGTGTAATGGCAGCAACAGAAAGTTTGCTGATCTAGCTGGGAATTGGTGTGATCTGGTACCTGTGGCGCAGGCTGGATTTGTTGCTGGGCTACTGACTGGGGGTCCATCTCTGGAGCCGCTTACTGCTCTCCACAGTGGGGACTTACTGTACGTTCAAACCAACAGCAACCAGAGCTTCCAAAGTGGCGGAAGGCATTAATTTTTAATGAGAGCCCGGCGACTTGGGCGACTTGGGCGACTTGGGCGACTTGGGCGACCTGGTGGTCAGCAGCGCATCTTGGGTGACCAAAGGGACCAGAGCGGCTCCAGAGGGGAGTTAAAACTAGTTTTACTTTATGGTAATGAGCTCTGATGCAGTTCGGCGACAACCAATTGGAATGCTCACGTGCTTCGATGAAGAGGGTCCCAGAGAACAAGCCATATAACTTCGGTTCCTACAGCACACTTGTTCCGACAATGGATATTGAGAAGTTTATTTCTTGCGTTCGCACCCACTCAGTCCTTTATAATGTGTCGCTGTTGGGACAGCGTCGCAGAGGTAGTTGGTTGGTCTGGTGAGTTTTAAAGTGTGTAATGTTGTAATATCAACACAGATTTCGTAAAACGACATTAAAGCCAGTAGTCCGCTTTGCGGCGCCTTTAAATTGACGAGCATAATCAAACGTTTGAATGATTCACGTGATGAGCAACTAGAGCGACCACAGCTGCCACAAATATTTTTGACAGTCTTGCTTCTTGGGCGTCTGCGAGAGACTTTGCCTCTTTGGAAACTTCAGGTTTGAACGTATCGTTAGGCAGAGGACACACTGTGATTTGAGGCTTTCGCTAATGTTAGCTACATAAACATGAACTTGAAGCTGCAGCTATGAGCCTTAAGCTCCAGTTAGCAGACGGATAAACTATTAGCAACATTTTCTCTTCATCTCTGAGACACTTTGCCGATATTGCCACTTTTTGCCACTGCTCATTGTCAGACTCTCTTTTGGACTTTTGATAAGTCCATCTTTTTTGGGGTTGCTTTGCAGTGTAGGCAGATGTTGCCGTTGCTGGAATATCAATTTTCTCTGCAGGATTCTCAGCTGTTGAATCGGGCTTTCACTGAAGGGGCGTAAACGCACATCTACATTTGTAAAATAGCCAATAGGAGCACCCTCTCTCTGAAATGACCTGTGATTGGCCAAAGTCTCCTGTCAGGGGTTAGATTTTCCAAAGCCTGTAAACAGAGGAGGTGCAAAAGTCAGTTTTCATTTCTCACACCAGTTGAATAACAGTATGCTCAAAGATTAATGTGGGACTTTTGTCTGATGGTGTCAAAAATCAAACTGCCTACCGCTGCTTTAAGTCCTTGACGAACAGTTTTCTCATTTTATTTCCCCTTTAAAGAACCTTGAATGTGGTTTCTAATCTTAACTTAAAAAGAAATAAACATACATGACTTAATACACAACAATTAAGATAAACATATTGCAGTAATTATTAATAGCTGTGTGGGCGTGGTTTGATCTGATTTGATTAACAGAAGCCCGCCCACTTCAGTCCAGAGGGAATAGCACACAGATAAACACAACTTCCAACTTTGGCAGGAATGTGTTCTCATGTGGGACGACACTGTAGTAAGAAGATGATTATAGAAACAAGTTTTTGGGCCTTTGAGATCTTTATCCACACTGTGTTGTAGTAAAACATTTAAGCTTGCTTCACATTTTTACTGAACGTATGTGATGTTTAGAATAAATGGCACCAGAGAATCCATGTTTTTACGACTGCATAAGTCCATCGTGTTAAAATAGTCCAACTTTTTCCATGCATTATTTTGTGCATATTACCCAAAAGTTCAGCCTGACATTTTTAATATCCTTTCAAATCACCACATGAATTTAAAATTACATTAAAATAAAAATCAATGGAGTGAACAGCTCACAGTTTATGCAGCCTGTGATCAGGGACTGTGAGTATGAGCATAAAAAAATAAAGCGCCACAAGCCAAAAAGGTTTGGAGCCAGTGTTTTAAGTTAGTGATTCATTTTAGAGCAGTTAAACACTTTTATTTCTCATTTTTGTTTGCCCCTTTGAACATCTTGCGAACAAACATTCAGATGCTCACTTCAGTCTGATGCCGAAAGTGTTGGAGAAGTGATCTAATTTCATATCACAAAAGTTACTGGATTCAATATTGGCACCATCAATATTGTTGTTGTTTCTGATCGTTACCTAGGGACTAAGGGCTGGTGATATTGGTCATTATTTCATTCAGATGCCTTTTTGTTTGGTTTTAAAAGCTTGTCGTGACCCAAGATGTATCTCAGGGGTAATTTATCATCATTTCAGAGTTTACACTGAATAAGACTGTGAACGTAATTGGTGACTATTGGATCCAAATATCATGAATATTATTGCTCCCTAACACAACAGACATCCCAAGATGACTCACTGTGTTTTCAAGAGAAAAAAAAATTAAATCATATTAGAAGCCTCCTGGTATTAAATCACAGCTTAATTAATTTTGTCCTCTATCCACGGGCTAAACATGAGCGCTTAAATGTGAAACTTTTTGGTAAAAAAGTGAATTACATGCAGCTAATGTTGTGAGTTGTAAGATTTAATGAGTTGGAGCCTCAGGCATTCCCAGTCCAGATGGGATTTGTAGTCCTCCAGTGTGTCCTGGGTCGGCCTGAGGTCTCCTCCCAGTCAGTCACCTCCACACAGGAGGCGCCCAGCAGGCATCCTCACCAGCTGCCCTGCTCATATCTGTTCCCCGCCACAGTCTGACACAAAGCCTGCATGACAGCCGGACGGTCTCCTCAACTCTCTGAGGAACTGGATGGGACAGGCGTCTTTGTGCTGGGAGGAGTGTGAACTGCGACTCAGAGGTGGTGGTCCTCAGTTGAACTGTGTCAAACTGAGACGCAGACTGCTTCAGTGCACTTTGAAGATTATGGTATTCCATTATTATAGAAGCCAGGAGGACAAAATATCTACAAACAGCAGAGAGGACACCTACGTGTCATTAAACCTGCACATCCGCACATAATGACTTTTTGTTCCCGGGACATCAGGAGTTTCTCATTTAACAAATTAATGAAGAAAACAAGATGGGATGTAAAACATAAAAAACAGGTGCAAAACAGTACATGAGCTCTGCAGACTTGAATCTCCAAATATTATCATCAGTCATGTGTGGTCATGATACACAATTTCTCAGCGTACAGATTTAATTCTTGTGATTAAGGCTGGGTATCGGTGCTTGATATGGACTGAAACAACCCAGAGTATTGAAACTTCTTCAGTCAGACTATACCTGCTCTCGTTTCTTTTTGTACCCAGATCTAGAAGATTGTTTGGTTTTCTCGCAGCCAATCACCACAAGCTTTCTCTGATTTAATGTGATGTGTAATTCATAGCTTGTGTGAAATAATAGACATAGCTTCCATGACATCACGCACTGGTCTGTGGATTCACATTTTGAAGCCTTATGTTTGGCATTTCTGCTGTTGCCATCTTTGTTTTTTAGAGCCAGAAGTGACCTTATTGGGACAAGAGGGTGGAACTGTGGAGGAGCGAGGGCAGGATCTGACTCTTAAGCTCCTTTTATACTACTCGTTCAAGGCGGAAATATCATGCCGTTAATGCTGCCTAACAGTTCTGTATGACAGGTACGGTCATGGAACGGGTCAAAAGTGGTCTCACCTCTATGCCAAATGGAGGTAGTAACAGCAATGTCTGTATAGCCGTAGCTGTGCAGCCAGTAGGACAGGGTCATGGACAACACGGTTGTGACGTTTTTGACATCATGGTATGTGTGGGACCCACCACAGAAGATTTAAAAAGAAGCTGATAGCAGTTAGCAACTAACTCAAAGACGAAGAATAGCAGGCGAAAATGTCCACAAACTGGGAAAACAATGAGGTTCGGCAGCTCCTTACCCTCCCAGCAGAGGACGAGATCAGCGGCCATATAACAAAGACAGTAAATGATTGTTATTGCCATGTTATGCCATTGTTATTGTTTAGAAAGTGCTGCTGACACATATGTTAATATGTAATGCCAGAGGCTGACAGTATTGTGTTACATGGCACACCCATCATGCCTCTTTTGATTCTGCGATGCTGGCATGTTATTTAAAATAACACATTGGAGCAGCATGATGGCACCATTGTTTGGTTCTGCTCTGGGCTAGTGTAGAACAACGTGGCAGGCATCACGGAAGAGGAACCACTCTATATGTAGATATAAACGACTAATGCTAAGGCAATGAAAACACAGCATCTCTGCCAATTAATGTGCCTAACTCCTACACACTGGACCTTTAAGTGTACTGGCATCATTGTTTTTTAAATGATATGCAATCTTACTTATGATGAAATGAGATTTACAAATTTCTTGTTTCAATGTTTTCTTGGCCTTAGAAATCTCACTCACCTCAAGATCCACTTTTTTTAGTCAGTTTATTGAACATGTTAAAATGATAAAAACACAAAAAAAAAACTTAGAAGCAATAAAAACAAAAACAAACAGGATCCTCAGCAACATATAAACAACAACTGAGCAACTCCAATAATATCGTTAGTGTTCAAAAGGGGTAAGAAGAAGTTAAAAACATTTCTGGTCCTAGCCCCTCTTATTTTTTTTTTATATATTAATCAGAGAAAATAAAAGTTAAATTTACAGTATCCATGACATTTATCTTGATAGGCTTAAACAAATCAACCCTTTTGGACAAAATAATCAGAACAAGATGTACCAAAACCATCAAACTGTCCACAAGCCAAATACAAAATCATTGGTTCACCTCGCAACCATGCCAGGTTTGTTTCTGAAGAGTTTTTTGCAGCTGTTCTGGAGCTTTTGAGCATATTATATGATCTTAATCAGCAGATGAGTTTGCTCAGTTGTCATGAAAAGTTATATGTTTACATTTAAATTTTTTTCTGAGCTCTTGTCCAAGTTGTCTTTAAAAAAGAAGAAAAAACTGATTGAAAGCTCCAGAGAAGCACCTAAATGGCCCTTCAGTTGGCATTGTTTGTCACATATAGACTACAATATACTACAACTACTATATGTTGTCGTACAATTACACTGTACCAGTCATCTTAGGCTGTTTGTAGTGTGTAGTGCATTTACATTCTTATGCTAAAGGAAAAGACAATTTGAGAAATATACTTGTTTGTGTTCTTCCCGAGTCAGATGAGAAGATGTCTGTACTGTACATTAATATTGCTGCAGGCACTTTAGCTTAGCATTAAAAAACAACGTGCTTTATCTTTTTTTTGTTGTTGTTTTAACAAGAAAATATAAAGTAAAAGACCAAGTTCCAAAAAGTCACTTTTTGTGGTAGAAATAGAGATAGAAATTCTCCGACCCCGCCACCCCTCCGTAAAACCACAAGGAAAATATACATTAAAGGCTGCTATGAATTAATGTAATTCTGACAAGTCAGCTCTCAAGATGAATGTGTATGAGGACACTTGCAGAGGTGGTATCATCAGTCCACATACTGCAGCAGAGAGCTGTGGTGTTCATCCATGTGAGACGTCCCGGCTTTACTGCATTTTATATAAGTTTAACAGGAACAGGGAGATAAACAAATGCTGATTTGCCCTTTTTCCTGCTTGGGGGGCATTTTGTTTCCTATTTCATCACCAACAAACCTCTCCTTCAACCACTGTGACTTATGACTTTATGACAGATGAAACAACATACAGTATATTTACACATATTTTGTATTCTGACAAATTGTACATATTTAACACATGCACGTACACCTATATATGTACATATATGGACAGGCATGTGAACATGCTCACAATTACATGTTTTAATGCTGATGTTTAAAAGCTTTAATGTTGATTGTGTTCACCATCTTAGTCTGGTGTGTTGAAAACTTTAAATTCTGACCTTCTGATGGCGCTAAATGAAAGTCATTGGATCACTGACGTTATTATAATCCATTCTGTGGGGGACATTAATGTCTGTGCCATGTGTGCAATGGAGCACCTTTGAAATGTTTCATAAGGGTGGCTGGATGGAGCCATTATCTTGAGGTGGCACACCAAAACCAAAAGCCGAAACTGAATTTCAGGAATTCTGTTTCACTGTTAAAGTATAAAGGTGAGTTAAAAACTACGTCAAACAATGTAGCTGTCCTCTTTTTGTTAGAGTTAAGTTCTGCTTGCGATCCAATTGATCATGGCATAGTACTAATCAATCAACCTGAGAAATGGGAAGGTCT
The DNA here is from genome assembly GCF_006386435.1 of Epinephelus moara. Classification (NCBI taxonomy): domain Eukaryota; kingdom Metazoa; phylum Chordata; class Actinopteri; order Perciformes; family Serranidae; genus Epinephelus; species Epinephelus moara. The sequence goes on from NC_065517.1 coordinate 21,321,325, forward strand.
CTCTGGAGCACAATGCTTGACTGGTTTATTCAAGCAGTTTATTTGTTAGTTTTGGTGGTTTTGTGACCCACACATTTGACACTGAATATGGTGTTCCTCAAGGAAGCATTTTAGGTCCAATCTTTTTTCTTCTATACATGTTCCCCTTGCAACATACAGTAATTCATCACCATAATGTCAGTTATCACTGTTATGCTGATGACACACAACTATATCTTTGTTTCTCTAGACCACCCCAGTTCTTTAAATGCTCTTTCAACCTGCCTCACTGATATCAGCATTTGGATGAGTAAAAAAAAATACATAAGAAAACAAATGAGCAGGAAACAGAAATTCTACTCGTAGGTCCAAGGCAGAGGATACAGTCAGTGTTTGCTAGCTTGTCCAAACAGGTTAAAATACAAGTTGCAAATCTGGGAGTGATTTTAGACTCAGATCTTAATTGTATTAGTCATTTTAACAAGGTTGTAAAAACATCGCTTTTTCATCTGAGGAACTTTGCCAAAATTCTACCATTTTTAACTCACAACAATGCTGTAATGCCGATAAATGTTTTTATCACAAGTTAGATTAGATTGTTGCAACTTTCGCTTTACTGATGTCACCCAAACACCAGATGCCCCTAAAAATGACAGTTAATTCAGAACACTGCAGCCAGAATTTTGACTAATACAAAAAAGATCCTATAAAACCTCTGCCTGCATCACTGCACTGGCTACCTGTATGTTTTAGAGTTGATTTTAAAGTCCCTTTATTTATCTACAAAGCCATGCATAATTTAACACCTTCATATATCAGCGACTGCCTTTCATCTTATGTCCCAACAAGAACCCTCAGATCTTCCACTGCTGCTCTTTTAGAAGTTCCTAAAGTCTCTTCCAAGAAATCTGGTGATGCCACTTTCTGTTTTTATGGCCCCAAACTATGGATCTCCCTCCCCTTAGATCTTAAAATGGCACACTTAATTTTTCAAAGGAAATTAAAGACCTATCTTTTTAATTCAGCTTTCAATTTGGGTTGATTTTACTGGTATCATTGTTAAACCTTTGTTGTGTCGTAACCAAATTGTTTTTGTTTGTTTTTCTCTCACATATTGCTGTAGCTATATTTGCCTTTCTATCTTCATATTTTATTGTTACTGCTTATTTCCCTATGATCTTGTCTTGTTAAGCACTATGGGCTGCATCTCTGCATGAAACGTGTTATATAAACAAAGCATTTACTGGAAACAAGGCTACTCAAGTTCGCACACTTCTCACAGAGGCCTCCAATTATTTTCAATAATTCAGATTGTCATGGGGGAAGGGTGGCCACCCCTTTGCAGCGCCACAGCAAATCTCATGGCAGTACATTCAGTAGTGAGGTATTAAACTTGTATGGATACATTGTCTGGGAACCATGAATTCTTGTACATTTTTTTTTTTTGCCAATGCTACTGTAGATGTTGAGCTATTTTGCAGGATAAATGTAAAATTTGGCCTGTTGGTGACACTAGAAGAAAACATCAGGGAATAGTCAAAGTCAATTAGGATTCATGCTTTTAATATTTGTAGAAAATCCCCCTGAAGCATAGAGTGTAAGAATAATGGACATAGCCACCATGATGTCACCCACTGGTTTGTGGACTCCTGTTTTGAAGGTTCACGTTTGGAATTTTGGCCATTGCCATCTTGGTTTTTTGGAGCCAGAAGTGACCATATTTGGGCGAGAAGCTGAGGATAAAGCAGTCGCACCTCTTAATTAACATAACTTCAAACCTTAATAAAATGTAAATGAGTGAGTTACGAAAATTCAATCTCTGTACAGTTGTCATGGAGGGGAAATTATAGAGACCAAAACTGTTCTTTGTAGCAGGCTGTTAACATGTTTATTTCTACTGTGAAGTTTGGCATTTGAACATGGGGGTCTATGGGGACTGACTGGCTTGCAGAGCCAGCCTCGAGTGGCCATTAGAGGAACTTCAGTTTCTGGCACTTCTGCACTGGCTTCATTTTCCAGCCCTGGAGGTTGCTGCTTGTTCTGAAGTGTTGGACTGACTATCAGACATCCATCCATAGAGCCACACTGCCAACATGGCTAATGATAAAACAGTTGTACTGACCAAATGCTTGTAATAAAGCTGTTTCATAACACGTGATACTTTTAGTGTCCACTGCAAACATACTATAAACACTGCACCAGATTTTTCTGTAAAATCTGTGATTGACAAATTGTAATATCTACCTGCACCAAGAGACACATGCGTAGGATGAGCTGCAGTGGTTTCTACTGATCAAACTGCCCCTTTAAAAAACCTCTTAACTCTTTAAGGTCATTACATGCTGTTCTCTTACCTCTCTTGTTCTCTTTTTTATCTTTTTATTTTTGCGACCAAGTTCATTTGATTTGTGAAAAAGAGTGCTCAAACATAGAATATCAAATCAATAAACGCGTAAACAAACCGAGTATTTGGCTGACAGTATTCCAATGTGGGGTGTCCTTCTGAAATTACCGAGGCTTTCAAGGGGGATAGGACTAACAATGGAAACATCCATCTACCAATAATTTGATACAGAGTGCAGCGACGTGGCTACTGCAGCCACAATAGACACTGATGAGATTCACTGACAGTTGACCCCAGACTACTGTTTTGAAACTAATCCAATCTATTCATCACAATCACTGGTGATTATTTGTTGCTTAGCATAATTGAGCAAAAGTTAAGCATGGTCGTAGTTCACTGTGAACTGTAATTTGTTATGAACTGATGGTGCAGCTGCAGGTCTGTAACACAAACACATAAACTTTACAGCTATTTATGGAGGCACCAGACTTGTTCATCTCTATAGTTTCCTCAGCATTTCACACAGAATTATGAGCAAGTGCCACATGTGAAAAATGAGCTCTAAGTTAAGCTGAACTGCTTACTGCTGGAAAGACAAAAGTATCTGCTTATAGTACATGTGGCCTATTTCCAGAAGGAGCTGACTCATGCACAAGCCATGTGATAACCTTAATCACTGGTTTAGCCTTTTTAGTGAAACCATGAGCAACTCAACTCTCATGTTTCTCAAGGAGAGCAGCAGTTTGAAGATTCAGATCGGGGGAATACCGGTGGGAAATAAAGCTTTAGATGGATGCATGAGGCCGAGACTCATTTTATTTATTCAACCTTAGTTGGCCTCTCATATTGATGAGGTTGTTACTGATCCATTAGTGAGGTATCTGGAAAATCCTGCCTTGGATTCTGTCAGCAAGAGACTCTTCCTGAGAAAGCGTTGAATGTAAAACAACCTGCAGGAATGAGGCAGGACATTAGGCTGGTGCAAAATGCATTATGAGTCCTGAGTGAGTTCCTATCTGCCTCCCATCCAGCATCAATGTAATGTGAACCCTGTGAGGAAAGGGAGCATTGCCTTCTCTGAGCTTGTGTGGAAAATCTTTTCTGTGTAGGTGCTAGGAAAATTCAGTCAGCTATGTAAACAGGAAGTCACTGCATGTACAAGCTTTTACAAAATGTTGAGAACCAATAGGCCAAACAATACTTAATTAATTCATTGATTTTGCTTTATTGATATACATGGAGAAATCTGTGTTTCAAACAAAACTTTATATAAAGATGAACAACGTGTCTTCACTTCCTCCCACTGCCCAAAACTGGAGCCAAAATACGCTGGATAAGGTCACTGCTATCTTGCACTTTTGGAGCCAGACTGTGCACAGTAGAAATCAGGAAGTGAAGGCATACACTCCCTGCTTACAGCGTCAAAAACTAATTAAAACCAAACGTTGTTGGGTAAAATTTATCCGATTTCCTGTCATGGTTTAGTTTGGCCCATGCCCCATCCGCTAATATGTAGGTGGGGTTTATGACCTATACTGCAGCCAGCCACCAGGGGGCGAATGAGGTGTTTTGGCTTCACTTTTGGAGAGGTGCCAAGGCCCCCAGGAAGTGTGCTGAGCTTTGAAGCCAGTCTTTGTATTTGTCAAACAGTGGAACTACATGTGGCTCAAAAAGACTTTTATCCTTACGTCCAGTTCAGACCAAAGATTCGCGATGTGACAAAACCGCTTTAGAACGTTGCAGAGAAAAGCTGCAGCGGTGTGAACTGGCCTGTATGAGTTTGACTCGAGCCGGCCAATGTTGTCACCTGCAACTTAGTTGGTCGAATGCGCAGGTCAAATGGTTTAAGAACGTAAAGCATGTCACCTGTTTCTACAGCCAGTCAGCTTGTAGTGAAGTCCACTGGGCAATTCAAAATGGCCGTAGACGGTGTGTTCGCTTGCTGCGGCAGGTGCTCCGTCCCCGCCGAGCCCCCTTTTTCCGTCCTCACCATGTGTCGGTGTCGGATGGTGGGTCGCTGCTGCTGCTCGCTTTATGTGCTTCTGCCTCCTCATACAGACACATTCTCACTGACTGATTAATTGGTGCTGCTTACTTATATTATTGTAGTCTCGCCACCAGACAATCAGAGATCTCCGCCTTCTGATAGTCTGGGGACACTCCTTTCTAAAGTGTGTTTAACACACCGGAGAAAACGGCCGGCAACAAAGCAACGCCTCCTGCATTTTTTAAAAGGACACGCCCTCCCGGAAATGTGCGCTCCCCCTTTTCTCATCCACAAGGAAACAAACACACAGAGAGCTTGAAAATGGATGCCGAGAGATTTAACTTTTTATCAAACGTGTGCTCAGTCCACAACATTGTGGAAATGAAGGACTTACAGCGACTTTGTTTAAAACTTTTAACGCAGTCGGACTATATTTACGAGCACAAGAGCTCAGCCAGCCACCGAAGGACCGCCCTGCGGATTTACTGTTGGTTTCTGCAACGTAGGGAGTTTTTTTAAACTCTGAAATTGTATCCGCCCATCTAAACACAAAATCAGGGAGAAAGTCATCAGTCTTCAGTTAAGCAAAGCATCTAAAGACTGACTTGTGAGTCTAATATTATTGTGGCATATTTATTGTGAATACAGTCCATCTGATGCTCGTTTTGTTTCTGTTTTTCGCCATTCATCATTACAAATGCAAGTGTAATATTTCTCACTATCACTGTCCTCATTCATATTTTAAGAAGCTACAAATTACATTCAGCCTGAACAGCTGCAAATCAGAATGGAAGAACAGAGAGTTGTTGCATAGAGATGATACACATCTGATACTCATCTGGATGCATTGGTGTGAACCTGTAGGTTTTTAGAACGTTGCAGAACGGCATATTGCAAGTAGTTGCATGTTTCAAGTTGTCTTTTGGTCTGAAGTGGGCTTTAGACTGCCATGGCAAAAGAGAAAAGTTTAAAATCTGAAAATTAATGGATGGATCCACTATCAGAATTTGATCCATTCACAATAACAATTAAATCATTTTATCCCCATTAAGTTAACGGAGTGCTAAACCAGAAGTAGCTGGCTCGGCCAGCGGAAGTCGTTAGTGTGCCCTCTCTATGGGCCACACAGTGCAGCAGCAGGGCTGATCCACTGGGTAATTTTATACTGCTAGTTAAACTTTTTTGGCTTCATTCACTACTGAGCAGCTTACACAGAAATGAACAGGACCCAGTGTTATATCCAGTTCCCTTTATTCATCCATGGGTGCAACCCATTTCAATTTAATGATGCATGTAGGCTACTATGGGCTATCTTCACTTGGTAAACACTTTGCTATGACTAGATTATGTCTGAACTGACAAACACCTGGTGCAATGGTTTTCGCAATGGTTGACATCCCTTACACAACAATGTTGCTGACGTGTCCAGATAATAAATATGTGATTATGCAGGAACTTTTCTCTGTATGCGTATTAATATGCTCAAATGACAATAAAGTTTTCCGAACAGATCTAAACTGGGAGTCTGACATTTAGCACTGAATAGCAAACAGCTCGTCAAATTACAACTGGAGTAGAGACTTCTTCCACTGACTGCAGTTTTTATCCCCCTCCCACCCCCCGGGCTCTTTTCTCTGATCCATGGACTCAAAGTGAGTCACTGGAGGACAAAATGTTATGTACCACAACTAAAACGCAGATGGCCATGAGCTTTGCTTGAGCCATCACTCATTGCTCACTCACAGGTTAGCATGCCAACAAAGTCAGAGAAAACTGTCAGAGTACACCAGTCAGTTTGGCAAACCCTGCTGCCTAAAGTCTAACTGCTCCATGTGGTGGATATTACAAAGTCTCAGTAACTGGGATCAGAATAATAAGCTGATGAAATTCAAATTATGTTCAAGATTTTTCTGCTGGAACATTTAGTGCTTGCTATAACAGGATTGTTATGTTTGGAGTAAGACCGGTGCTTCGTTCTACGCCATGCTCGCAGTTGTTTTGTGGCAGCTGTATCTTGTTTATGTGTTATATTTATAGGTGCTGCATGTCTAAACAGACAGGCAATCAATTACTTTGCACACATGGGTGACAGGGAGGATTGTAGGTGTCCTGGCTTCAGAGACATTAGTCTCACAGAGACATATTTAGCTGCTGCCGGTTGTCATTCAAATGGCTTTGAATACTTAATCGTGCTTTCTGTGGAAATTATCTACAGATATAAGAAAAACCTGCACATTTCAGCATGCTGTCAAATCATATAAAGCAAGCTTTAAGGTGCTGTATACGACTCTCAGAACATTAGCAGCAAACAGCTATTTGCAATGTAAATATAAAGGAGCGATGACGTCAAAAATGAAGTCATGCTTCCTCCAGGATGTAATCCGAGCGTCCCTGATTGTTGTTGTGGTAGATGGTCCACGTCCATGTCATGTGTGTCCAGGCATTTGTTTTTCAGATAGGTTTAGTTTATATTAGTTATCTGATTCTGTAAAAAGGGGGGTTGACATCAAAATGTTATGATTGACAGCCGCAGTGTGCTCGCGATCAATGGCATTGCTCACGATTGGTCAGACAGCGGGAACTCGATACAGCAGAGTTCGCTCCTGCATAGATTCTGACTCAAAATGACATCACCAGCGCAAGACAGCAGCAACCATATCCAGGATATTATATTTTCTATACCCACTGAGCTCATGAGGAGCGGTTTATTTGCAATGATGAGACTACAGAATAGGAAACGTTACTTGGTGTTGCTCAATTTTTTAACATTATAAGACATTTCGAGAATAACAATGAGTGGATTTACAGTATAAGGAGTCATATATAAAAGATATTCATTTTTATGAGCCAAGGAATCCATCAAAACTGGAGCCTCTAAAAATCCCAGAGTTTTGCAGATGTTTTCTGACATGGTCTCTTATTTGCAAACATCTTAAGAAGTGGCTTCCTTTTAATTCATACTTACCCTGTATTTGCGTAAAGAAAGCAAAGGTGCCTTCAATGTACAAGTCTCCTATAGTATGGATACTTTTATCAGATTTAAAAAGTATTATCTAAATTAGCTGGTGCAAAAGTCCGGTTTCCAGCAATGGGTAAAGCATAGGATATGGATTTCAGATTAAAATGTGGTTTAATTTGTTTCCAGATAAGCAGTGAACTGTGTCACTGCTTTATCTACTCCGAAAACACCTAATGTTAGCTCCATCTGCACTGTTGCCGTTGTAAGCGCTGTTCAGGGTATTAGCACCGTTAGCTGCTAGCTGGCAGCTCAGCCATGTTGAGAACTGCGTGCAGACAATTTGAATCAGAATCTGAATCATAGATATGCTATGTAGAGTGTGGATACCTGACCCGAGTTGACAGGATGCGTCAGAACCCGACAGGTCGGGACGGGTTCGGATAACAACTCAGAAATTTTGCTCCGGTTCGGTTCAGGTTCGGCCCACTTGACATGCTGCTATGTTGTGCTATGGTCTGTTCAAGTGCTGGGATTTGTTATTTACGTGACATTGCCTGAACGCAACACAGGCCAGGTTACATTTCAGGTAGGAGGTGATAAATATCCAGACTAAACTAATGAAAATAGAGGACGTTACACAAAACTTGCTATCAGATGAGTTTAAAACTAAACTTTAAAACTGTCAACAACCATGCAGGTAAACATGTCAGGTAACAAACTATGTCAGGCTCGGGTCAGGTTCGGACTTAAAAAAATTAGAAAGTCTGTCGGGTTTGGGCCGGGCTCGCTCATAATTGTCTCGAATTCGGGTCAGGTTCGGTCAGGGAAAATGCGGCTCAACAAATGTCCAACAAACCCTGGACTTTCACCCCTCTCAAACCTAACTACATGCCCTTGCTGCCTAAACCTAACCATGTGCTTTTGTTGATGTCCCGCTGTTGGTGGCGTCATACTGGAACATCAACAGCAGATGCAGGAGGATACCTAGTGCGTAATATGTAGACATGAAAGGCCAGGACTTGGGATGATAATGTGTTGCAGTTGCTGATGTATTTTCCTGGGTCTTGTTTTGGGATGGCAATGTCGGTTAGCTGGGGGTCTGTCCGCTACTTAAGTCCAAGCTGGAATATCTCAACAACTACTTGATAGGTTGCCATTAAATTTTCTAGAAATTCATGATCCCCAGAGGATGTTTCCTAATGACTGTGGTGATCCCCTGAATTTTCATTTAGTGCCCCCAACAGGTCACTTATCCTGCAGCATTTGTCTTCTTAACAAACTGGCAGAAAATGTCAGTGTAAACCTTTGGTGACACCCTGGCTTTTCATCTCGCACCATCATCAGGTCAGCATTTCAACGTGTCTAAAACTTTGAGTTATCACCAAATACCTACAACACTAATTACAAAACTAATTACATTCACACCAGCCTCGGCTGCACCCTGTATTTAGTGCCAATTAGCAAATGTTAGCATGGTAAACATTATACCTGCTGAGCATCAACATGTCACTGTGAGCACGCTCATATTAGCATATTTATTATATAAATAAAGCTAAATTTAGCTCAAAGCACAGCCGTACCCTATAGGTTCACTGAGCTGCCAGAGCAGCTATAGACTCATGTCTTGTTTGGTGTTCACCACCGATTACTGGTGGCAGAGATATGGATTTCTTCGTGAGAGATGCCCTCAATAAACTCAACAGCAATCACAGATACACTGTCCTTTGGCTTACAGGCTAGATAACACATACATGCCTGAGAAGTTAATTGCATGAAATGACTTCATGACCCCTCTGTAGAATGTAGAAATGTGGGAAGCAGAAGTCGACACGAAACATTGACAGTACTAACAATAGACTGTGAACTACAATACATGATCAAAACATAACTCCTGGAATGCACTGACACATCACAGACAGACGCTCTCGAACAGCGAAAGAGCATCTGAGGGTGATGTGTTCCTTGCAGGGTTTAAGAGGCAAACTGGAGACTGTAAGATCGTTACTTTGGGCTTCTGCACAATCCGAGAAACCCTGAAGAGAGGAAGTGAACCAGTGTTTCTCTGCTCTCAGCCCTTTGATGTTTCCTAGAACAAGGCATTTATCTGCCAGTTACTCTGCTAGAGCTAATCAGTTATCAGCGAGGAAGAAGACTGTTATTTTGGGCTGCTCTCAGGTTTGAATCAATGTGTGGAGCTCAGCTTTTATCTGTATCTAGTCCAGCAGATTATCACTGTAAATAATGTGTTCTTTCTCAGTTTGCCTACAGATTGACGGGAATCAGCTTGGAGAAGATTTACAAGTAAGTCAGCTGCTTACTCTGACAACCTGCCAGCAGATAATTTTGCCAAAAAAGGGAAATAAATTCACAGAAAAATGAACCTGAAACTCCTCTAGATTTGTTTTTTCAGACATTTCTGTCATTTGCTGGCCGCAAATGTCTTCTCATTTTGTGGAGTAGAACATTTTGTTCATTTCAGGCAGCCATGGCTGAGCGATATTAATAATTACACCTGTGATGATGATAGAGTCATAGCCTCATTTCAGTCCCAACGTGACACTAGGTTTTCATGTTCTGTCAGCCGAGTCAATCTGCAGCCGTGAAACGTCACATTAATGCATCTATTCTGATTTTATCTACGACAATGCAGCCACTTGACTCCTGCCTCCTCGGCCTGCACCATTTACTCTGCCACTGTGGAAGACAGTATGAAGACATAAAATAAACATCAGTTAAACGTTTGCATGTATATGGCCAAATGAATACTAATTAGATCATTCATAATCAGTGACTTGAATCTGTTTTTATTAAGGCCACACAAAGGCCATGTCTTTGTTATTGTGATTCATAGCAGGATCTGACTCATTGATTTGGTGGTGGTGTGTAATTGAACGTGCTGATAAGTAACTAGTTTGAGGAGAAGGAACATCAGAAAAAAATAGATCAGAAAATGTGTATGAATCATCTTGTGTTGGAACCCTATTGCCAGGAAAAGTGTTGGCATTGTGTGTCTCTGCAACCACGGATACGGTACATTTGTACATTATTATGTAACAGATACTGAAACTTTACATTTCAACTACACTGTGGTTTATATGTGGTTAGGCTTGGGCACAAAAACCACTTGGTTATGGTTAGGATTAGATATGATTTGGCTTAGAACACCCTGATAAGGGTGCATAATGCCAGCAGGAAAAGCAGCGATGCCAGGGTAAAAAACAATTGCTTTTGCCACTATCAGTCAAGAGAAGCAGCATTGTCTCAATGAAAAATAAACACTTTTTTGGCCATCATACTGCAAGAGAAGCAGCAGTGTCGTGGTAAAAAAACAATTGCTTTTCAGGCCACCATCCCACATGAGAAGCAGCGATGTCTCGATAAAAGACAACCACTTTTTGCACCTTTATCCCGCAAGAGAAACAAAGATGTCTAAGTAAAAAACAACTGCTTTTTGGGCCACTATGCCGCAAGAGAAGCAGCAAAGTCTTGGTAAAAAAAAAATTACTTTTCGGACCACTATCCCGCAAGAGAAGCAGCGATGTCTCCATAAAAAACAACTACTTTTCGGGCCACTATCCCGCAAGAGAAGCAGCGATGTCTTTGTAAAAACCAAACGCTTTTTGGGCCACTATCCCGCAAGAGAAGCAGCAATGTCTCGGTAAAAAACAACCACATTTTGCGCTTTTATCCCACAAGAAAATGAGAGATGTCTTGGTAAAAAACACAACCACTTTTCGGGCCGCTATCCTGCAAGAGAAGGAGAGATGTCTCGGTAAAAAAACAACCACTTTGTGGGCCACTATCCCACATGAGAAGCAGCGATGTCTCGGTAAAAGATAACCACTTTTTGTGCCTTTATCCCGCAAGAGAAGCAGCGATGTCACTGTAAAAAAACAACTGCTTTTCTGGACAGTATCCGGTGAGAGAAGCAGCTATGTCTGGGTAAAAAACAACTGCTTTTAGGGCCACTGTCCTGCAAGAGAAGCAGCATGTCTCAGTAAAAGACAACTGCTTTTCGGGCCACTGATGTCTTGGTTAAAAACAACATTTTTTACTCACTATTTGGCAGGAAAAGCAGTGCCATCTCCATAATAAACAAATCATTTTCTGGCCACTATCTATCAGGCATGAATGGATTACTGAACAGGCCTACTTAGCACAGGTCCAGGGGCCCAAAGTGTCAGCGGCCCCCTGGCCTTCGTCTGCAATATGTCACTCAGATTGCTGTAACGTGCCGACCAGAAAAAGACTCAAAATGACCACAAAAAGATGCAAAGAAACTGTAAAGAGACAAAAACATCCAAAAAAGACACAGTGTGAACTCAAAGAGACACAAAACCACGAAAAGATGCATCATGGCTATATTAAAAGCTGCTGGAAAAATGGTGATGGGTCGTTACAAACACCTATGGTGCCTATAAAGCTGCTCCACCTTCAGATGACAGAGTCAGCTTATACATCTCTTTAGAAATGTTGATATAATACATAAGTTATACAAATGTAATGTGTTCGTGATTTGCAAAAAAGTACAACACCAACATTTTCTTCTGGTGACTGGGCTGTGTGTTGTGAAGTGTATAAATGACACATTTGGCACCTAACATTTACTTCTCTCTTGCATTTTCGTCCAAAAACAAACACTGACTCACATGTAAGTCCTCCAAATAATTGGTTTGGATCAGAGAATATCTGGAAAGTGAACAACTTGCAGGTACAAAGTAAAAACAGTTTATTAACAGGGGGAAAAAAGACGTGAGGATGACTGATTTCAGCTCAGCCAACATCAAAATGATGAAGTCGGCTTTCTGTTCTTTGAGATTCTCAATTTTTGGTTAATTATTCACACAATAAACAGACATGCACTGACTAGCAATGAGGTCTGCAACCTCTATCTGCCTTTGAATGTGTGGAAAAAAGGGAAAGAAACCCATTTTGAAAAAGTTGCCTTCATGCGGAGACTTTATAGGAGAAGTGCAGCTTTTTGTTCCTGCAAAATGTACAAATTGTGTTCACAATTACCTCATGAATTAGGGAGATAAAACGGTTATTCAAGGCTGTTCTTTTTTGGTTGCTTTTGTGCTCTGTTCTTTGTCCGAGCACATCGTCTGCTAGGTGGAGCTTTGGGAATTCAAATCAGATCCTTTTTATAAGCCACCACCACTGTCGTCTCCCTTGTTCCTATGCACCGCTTGACAGCTTCATGGGTTGGGCAGATAAAGCTATATGGAAACACGTGACAGGGCTTGTAGGAGCGACGCTTCATAAGTGTGAAGACACAGAGAAACAGACTGTAGAGACGCTGGAGCCAGCAGCAGCAGCAGGAGCAGCAGCGGCAACCTGTACCCACACAGAGCAGGAGCGCACTCCAAGAGACCCTTCAGCAGATACCTGATAAACTTATGTTACATATAGAATTGAGAAAGAAACTAATAATTATGATGATGCTGGTGGTTTCACTCTAACACATGCACGCTGGTTGTCTCTCCTTTTATATAAGATCTGTGTTGGTTGGTTGGATGATGCGCTTCTGACTTGGATTAACGCGCGGTGGTAAAGGGCGATTCTGCGCACTTGGGAAAATTATGTAAGGTAAAGAAGCACTTCTCTTCTTTTTAATCATTAAATGCAGCTCTTCAAATTGTTTTCAAGCGTATTCTAGCACTTTAAATGCTTTGTGTTGTTTGTCCCAGCATTAAAGCATCAATTTTCTTTTTGTTAAATGTGCGGATGAATGTATTTGTGCTTTTGCGCCAGATTGACGATTGAACCTGCACTCCTGCACTGATTATAAGACTCTCAAAAGAGCCTAACACTGAAATAACTTTCCAAATTTTGCATATATTTAAATTATGCAACAGCAATTATGTATCTCCTTAGTCTTGCAGTAGATAAAACTACCGAATTTGAGCATGCATATGTTGTTTTACACAGATTTAATTAGCTATTAGCTGTATGTATGTGTTTTGCAATAGTGCTCCGGTCTGTACAGGTGCAGAGGAATTGCATTGTTTTGTCTGCTGCTGCACCTCATAGAAAAAAAAGAGGCGTTTTTGTATTCAGCTTCATGTGTCTTGGTTTTATAAGTAGCTAGGTTTCCTGTTGTTAAAAAGAAAGACAGCACGCAGTGACCAATAATTTCCTATGTGTTGATAAGAACAAGATGCATGATACAATATTTATAAGTACAGAAGCTCTCAGACATCAGATGTGGTTTATGCCTAATTCAGTTTTCGCTAAAATGTACTTGCGCAGAACTATCAAAGACTCAAAATATTTGCATAATGTGAAGGTTATTTCATGTTAAAGGCCCTTTTTAATGAGAGGTGTGCACTGTTGCAAATTTAATCTCTTGTCATAATATGCATGGGATTCTTTTTTAGGTTTTTCAAACATGTTTCTCATCAATTTGTAGGTTATCCAGGCATCTTACACTGCAGTATTACCCTCAGACACAGCCATGAAATCTGTGCTGGATGGTGTGGCGGACACCACCTTCCGGACTATTACATCTGGTTTACAGTATCTGGGCTCCAATGATGCCAACTACGATGACCCCCTCAATGATGTAGACTTCAAGACGGGCTTCTCTGTGCAGAAGCCCTTATCTGCTTTCCGCAGCAACTCCTTCCCGGGCAAAGTACCTGCGGACGAGGAGCTCATCCTCAAAGGCATCCCCTTCTTCCCCACCAATGCCACAGACTTGTTTAGCAACAGGAGCACGTTCAGAGATGAGACTAACACTATACAATGTGGGGAGAACTTTATGGACATGGAGTGTTTCATGATCCTGACCCCGAGCCAGCAGCTGGCTGTGGCTGTGTTGTCTCTGACTCTGGGTACTTTCACGGTGCTGGAGAACCTGGTGGTGCTCTGCGTCATCCTCCAGTCCCGCACCCTCCGCTGTCGCCCGTCCTACCACTTTATCGGCAGTCTGGCTGTGGCTGACCTGCTGGGAAGTGTCATATATGTCTACAGCTTTCTGGACTTCCATGTCTTCCACAGGAAGGACAGCCCCAATGTTTTTCTCTTCAAGCTGGGTGGAGTCACGGCATCCTTCACTGCGTCTGTGGGGAGCCTTTTCCTCACTGCTATTGACCGTTATATCTCCATACACCGGCCTCTCGCCTACAGGCGCATCGTCACACGGACCAAGGCTGTCATTGCCTTTTGTATGATGTGGACCATCTCCATCGTCATCGCAGTGCTACCTCTGCTGGGCTGGAACTGTAAACGTCTCAATACTGTTTGCTCAGACATATTCCCTCTGATTGATGAGAACTACCTGTTGTTCTGGATCGGTGTAACCAGCGTGCTGGTTCTTTTCATTGTCTACGCCTACATATACATCCTGTGGAAAGCACACCACCACGCTGTGCGCATGCTGAGCCGCACCTCCCAGAAGAGCCTTGTTGTTTATTCAGCAGATGGGACTAAAGTGCAGACCACACGCCCTGAGCAGGCACGCATGGACATCCGTCTAGCCAAGACCCTGGTGCTCATCCTGGCGGTGCTGGTCATCTGCTGGGGCCCAGTGCTCGCCATCATGGTGTACGACCTCTTCTGGCGAATGGACGATGACATCAAGACAGTATTTGCATTCTGCAGCATACTCTGCCTGCTCAACTCCACTGTCAACCCAATCATCTACGCCTTGAGGAGCAAGGACCTGCGGCATGCCTTCCTCAGCTCCTGCCATGCCTGCAGGGGCAGTGCCCAGCAGTTGGACAATAGCCTCGAGTCAGACTGCCAGAACAGAAATGCCAACATTTCTGCCAACAGGGCTGCAGAGAGCTGCGTGAAGACCACTGTGAAAATAGCCAAAGTAACAATGTCTGTGTCAACTGAAACTTCTGCAGAGGCTGTCTAATTGGCCATCAGGGGGGAAACTGTGTAAATGTCATCCTCCCCAAACAATGCCATTCAACACAATAAAGCAGAAGTTAGATATTCCAGAGAAAAAAAACAAACAAATCCTCTCCTGAAAGTATCGACTTACATCCTCACATAGACGCTTAAGTGGTTGCATTATTTTACGTCGGTTTGTGAGTACACGGTGTGCCAAAGTGCCAAACAGTGTTGCAAGTTCATAGGAAGGACTCACAATTTGAAAGGATTATCAAAGACTATCATAAGTCTGCTGTTTACCATAGACTTCATGATATCCAGTTAGTGAAGGCATATTATATTTTTGTACTGTGAATTCAGGTTTTGAAAACAATATATCTTCATTTATGGGATAAGGGGCTACTGACATTTTTAATTCGAGATGTTTTACTGTGTCATTTAGACTTTAAAATGTGTCTTGCACCATAAATATAACAAATCTCCGCGTCTTGACTTTCTACAGGCTTCATGTACATGTTGCATATTGGCATTTCTATGAGGGAATGATACAAAAAAAAAGTTCAAATGATTGTTTATTTCCAAAAAAAATTGCCATTAAACGTGTCACTTTTTTACTTCTTCTGACAACACTCAGCGAGTGGCAAAATGTGTGAAGAGATCTTAAGAAACGAGAGGTGATTCATGCTCAAGATAAAAAAAGAACATATTTATCACCATCACAAATAAACTCTTGACAAGATGGAGGTAAATGGATTCTGAGCGTGTCGAATCTGGAATGGCATTTTCTGTGGCAGAGTGACGATCGTCCCTGTTGTCCATTTCTTTACCCGCTAGCCGTTAGACCTTTAGAGTGACGTGTCTTTGTTCAAATGTATACCTAACAACTGTACAGTGTTCTCTTGCAAAATAAAGTGTTCAGATCGACTCATTCAGCTCTACAGCCAACACAACAACAACAACAACAACAACAACAGGCCTTTGGCCAAAGCTTGAACACATCCAAACCGAATTTGGACGCAGTGTGCTGGTCACTACTGTAACAAACTGACTATAGCTGCTTTCATCCAATGTATGATTTTAACTGGATTCAGCCTATGTGTGTGATACCTTGTGACTTGGTGATATATTTCCGACCCCGAGCCTTTTGATCATTGCAGTGAATTGTTTTAGTGCTACTGTTGCAGCGGGGCATCATTTCGGAAAATAAAAGCAACCCATGCACAGGCCTAGTGAAGTACTTTTGGCGTAACTCTAAATAAAAATATGTCTGCTGTTAATTTTACTTATCTAAACAAAGAAACAAGGGTCGTGTCGTTAGCTGGTTACTTGGATGGAAGTCTGTGTGTGTGCGTGGTGTGGAGACTCGACAGCTGACCTTACAAAAGAATCTGAGAAGATGTGACTTTTCTAATAGACGATGTAGTACTTTTAATCTAGAAATCTCACAGCACAATTGTTCTGTAGACATTTATCTTGGTGTAAAGTTATCCAGACAGCTGTTTATCAGTATGCTTTGCTGCCTCTTGTATTATTGAGTATTGAAGATCAAAATGTCAACTGTCAAGTGGCTTCTGTACAGTGGTGGCATAATGAGGAATCTATGGCTTAAAAACCAGACTCAGTCAAGTGTTTTTAGTATTGCTGTTTTCAAACTTTCGAATAAAGTTGCAGCTGGTTGTCATTTCGCCTGCAGTGGTTTGATTGATTATTTGGAACCAGAGGTCACAGCACATTTTGGTCAATTCACCCAACAATCACTGATGCAAAAGGAACAGACACACAGAGAGGGAGAGCCAAGCCCTGAGCTGATGGCAACCTGAAGTCATCAGTGGTATTTTAGTGCCCCCTTGTGGAAGATCTCACACTGTTACTAGTGGCAGCCTTTCTGAGAAAACATTTCTACACATCGATTTTCAGCTTTCTTAGCAATACTGCGGTTATTTCTTGTAACCCCCCAAAGTGACAAATTACAAGATACTAGCTGGCACATTATCCTCTGGCACCAGCATCTGCTCTGTTCTTTTCATCTCTTGGCTTAAAGGGGACAGGGAAATTGCAACATCTGTTCACACAGATGTCAACAGGATTGTGTTCATTTATCTACCAAATACGCCAATCTGTGAAAAGCCATGAGGCAGGTTTACTCCACCATGTGTGGAGTATTTTCTAATGTTTTATATACCAAAAGAATAATTTAGAGAACAATTGGCGGATTAATCAGTAGTGAAAATAATAGTTTGTTGGAGCACTGGATTGGACCAAGATGCAAGAGTTTTCTACGACCTATTAATTGGCCAGATAGATAGATAGATAGATAGATAGATAGATAGATAATCTATAAATTACAGAGCATACTAGAATACGCTATAGATATACAGTACCAAACTATAACTACTAAATTATAAAATATAAGAATATAGATGAGACCGGGTATGGTTGTAAAAACAGGATGGTTATAACAGCACCTCTTTCCTCAATACGAAATTACCTATGAGTCATGTTTAACAAGTATGACCACTTCCTTCCTGACATGTATGTGAAATGTCTAAGCAATATGAGGAAGTGTGCAGATTTTACAGCCAAAACACAGATTTCCAGGTATGAAAGTAACTTTTTGTGGCCATTTCAATATTTTGATTAGTGTTATAACTTAACTAAACACATTCTCTCCTCCTATCTCACTCCTTTCTTGAGGTGTCTGGGGAGTTGAGGAGGAAAACTGATGGGGGTGTGCTTGCACGCATACTAAAATCTGCGTCAGATAAGGTGAGGCAGGGAAAGACAGTAGGGTCTGTGCTTTAAGAGTACTCAGAGAAAGAGGATCAACACAGCTGCCAGGTGTGGGCTATCACACCAGTCAATACGGTGCCCCAGGAATA
This sequence comes from Epinephelus moara, assembly GCF_006386435.1. Classification (NCBI taxonomy): domain Eukaryota; kingdom Metazoa; phylum Chordata; class Actinopteri; order Perciformes; family Serranidae; genus Epinephelus; species Epinephelus moara. The sequence continues at coordinate 21,339,318 of NC_065517.1, forward strand.
AGTTCTTAAACTCAGATTTGAGTATTTTACCACTCCTGGTTCAGTGGATTTCTTTGAATGGGTTATTATTTCGATGCCTGAAATAATGTCTGTGGTTAACGCAAGCTTAAGTGACTTTCACATTTTGTTCTACGACATAAAATATGTCAGTAAATACACCACTTGAGAATTTTGAAGCTTTTATGTGTCTTAAAAAAGACGGTTGCTATCAAGCGGCTAAATGAGACTGCAGAACAATCATGCTGAACACGGCTTTACAGTCTTGTGGTGGAGATGTTTGGTCATGCAACCAGGGTGTAGTTCGTTTATAGCTTAACATTAGCTTTTTACTTCTGATGACTGCATTTAGGCAAGTAAGTATTATAAATGTTTGTTTGCCAGAGAGCTTATTTTCTGCAGTAATCCAAAATCCAACGGGAAAAAAAATCCAATTTTGACGAGGGAACCAGGGCAATGCGAACTTCCACATCAGTCTACAGAAACACATCAACCCTGGAGCCCTTTATATGCACAGCAAGAGATTGACTGGTTACTTCACTGAGGCATCAATTGTATTTTGGACTCGCTCAACCTAAGTCACTAAGCATCTGACAGGTACAGGTTAGCGAGCTTGACCTTAGTAGGAACTGATCATTAGTGTATCTGTTTTTCATTTATATTTTTAGCAGTTGTGTAATTTTTAATTTGTCACACTTATTGTTATAACTGTTCCCGGTAGTAGGGCAGGTTTTAACAAATGAACTCCTTGTACTTGACATATATTAATTAATTCTGTGATATAGTTTGAGAAGTTGGAAACATTGCTATTTGTAGTAGACACAAAAGGGTACCTCGTGTCAAAATTTGAGAGCTTTTACACAAAAATTCAGTGACTTAAAGGTGCTGAAAAAAGTGTTACAACTATACCCGGTCTCCCGTATACATTTAATGTGCAAGCTTTTTTAAGTGTAAGAATAACAATGCGATTAGTTAGACTGAGAGAATACCGTGTGAAAATTCAGCATGCATAAGGTTATTGAAGGACCAAAGCAGAGTCTGGTTTGGACAGAAAAATACCCATAATTCGTTATCTAAAAGAAATAATAATGCTCAAATAGTGTGAATTTTTTAGTCTAAAGACAAACTGCAAATATCATATTAAGCATTTTGTATAAATGCGTTTAAAGTACCTTTATATGTCTTTATGTGCACGTTTTAAGTGAAACTGAAACTTCGCTGTGGTTTAGGTGTTTTGTTAGCCAACAAAACAAATTTAAAAAACGACCGCTTCAAGGTCTTCGGGAAATGTAGTCTTCAGGGTTCTAAAACAATGGGCGAGATCGGGAACAAAAACTACAAGTACCAGCATGGGACCGCTTCTTTGCGCATGCCCATACCCGATCAAATGAACGGAAGAAAAGGTAAACTAGTCTGAACCGTTGTAGGTACGACGCAGAGGTAGTGCTGCAAAATCTGATATCATCCGATTTTCTAGCAAATTTATCCTAGTTTATTTTATCGAGATTAAGTCAATATATATTCCGTAACGTAATCTTTATGAGATTTGTCAGCAGAAGGCAACGAGAGACGATAAAACTGCGTTTTTGTCCGCTGCCCGGAACCGCTGCTGCCGTTTGACCTAGCTAACGTTAGCTAGCATTAGCAGCACAAACCGGGGCCCAGGTTAGCCACTTTCCCAAATAACAGGGGGTTTTAGCTTTTCTGTTTTAGTTTTTTTACGACACATTTTAGCGCAATGGCTTGCGGGGCTACTCTGAAAAGGACTCTGGACTTTGATCCGCTAATGAGCCAGGCTTCACCCAAAAGAAGGAGGTGCGCCCCGATGGTGTCCCCGGTCTCTTCACCACAGAAATATTTGCGTATGGAGCCGTCGCCGTTTGGGGAAGTGTCGTCCAGACTCACCACAGGTAGGAGTTTAAATCCACATCTTATATTTCAGTCATTTCAAGTTCAGTACGGTAAAACCAGGCTTTACTGTAAACTGGACAACGTTAGCATTACCCCGTGTGTACCGGTGTCTATGATGTGGTGAATCTCCCAGGTGTAAATTCAGCAAACACTTCCTGGTAGTTTCTATGATTCAATATTTGGTTTTTAGTATTAGTTCACAGTGGGTTGGGAAAGTTAGTGTGGGAGCAACAGGAATGCAAGGACTGTGATGCTGTTGTGTTATTAATAGATTGAAGCAGCATTTGACTACAGTCTCTTTAAAGTCATGATGTACCTGGATTCATCAGCAAGGCCACATTAAGTCAACAGATTTATGAATTCTGCAGTGGTTTTGTCTTACAGAAGTGCAACATCTCCGTGTTGAGGTGTTATATAATGAAGGAAATGTTTACCTTTCTGTTTCCAGAGGAAATTCTACACAACATCAAACAGGAGTACAAGCGTCTGCAGAAACGACGACACCTGGACACTGCTTTCCAGCAGGCAGAGAGTTGCTGTCCTCTGGACCTGCAGAACATCCACAGTGGAGCTGCTCTACCAGGTAGCTACTGTCTTATGAGGACATTGACCAGTTATTACAAATGATTTTAACCGATCACCTCGTCGGATTAGTTGGTTTAGCTCCTGGTTAGGATGACAACATGACATAGGCACATAGTGGCAAGACAGGTACTGAGACAGAACAGCCATATTGTCATCTCTTAATGATTCCTCCCTGTTTAGCCATTTCCCTTTTGAGACTAATTTGATTTGGAGCACCTACTTACCAATGACTGACATATCAATTCACTTTACACCAACAAATTAGGATGTTTTCTGCCTTTTGAGTTGCCAACAACCATGGGGAATCCCACATCCTTAGCCAACTCCTGGAGTGAAACAAAACTTTCAGGCGGAAAGCCCCCTTATCCTTTCACTTTCATCATTATGGAGTCAAATGCACTGATGCTCTGAGGGGGAGTGTACATCATGTATTAGAGACGGATACAGAGCATGAATATGTTGCCATACCTAATTGGCATTAAAACAGGATGATGTAATGTAATATCTATCACAATATCAGCCTGATGCTGCAATGCTCTGTCGATGGGTAATGTCATATATTCAGTATTAATAGTGTGATATTGACTCTTCCAACAGGTACATCCTCGGGTGCCTCATCCCCCACCAGAAAAGAGCAGCCTTTATTCTCCCTCAGACAGGTCGGGATGATTTGTGAAAGACTGCTGAAAGAGCGAGAGGACAAAATCCGTGAGGAGTACGACGAGATACTAACGACAAAGCTTGCAGGTATGTGTTTTTTTTGTTTTGTTTTGTTTTTCCAAAATGGCTCTTAAAACAGCAGTTTGTCATGAGTCATCCACACTGTGTGCTAATACGTGTACATTCTTCCAACAGAGCAATATGATGCGTTTGTCAAGTTCACACATGATCAACTGATGCGAAGGTTTGGAGAGCAGCCTGCCAGCTGTGAGTATATTTATTATTGCCAAACACTTGTAGCCCATTTATGATCTCTACAAAACTTTCCCGTGTGTTTGTCTTTTTATGCCTTCATGCCAGCTATAGCTGTGGTCAGAGGCATTATGGTTTCTAGTTGTCTGTCTGTCCGTCCGTCAAATTTGGCAAAAACATCCACTTGAACTCAAGGATGAACTTATTAGATATTAGTGGTCAAAGGTCACTGGGACCTCACAAAACATGGTTTTGACCATAACTCAAGAATCCATATGCTAATCATGACATTACTTCATACAAATGTCTAACAGGATAAAATAATGAAGTGATGACATTTTATATCCAAAAGGTCAAAGGTCAACTTCACTGTTACATCATTATGTTCTGCAAAAACACTTTTCTCGTTTTACACTTTGTACATCCTCGATTCCTTTCCTTGCCTCCTCTTTTTGCATCTTAGTCCCTCTCCCTAATGGAGGAGGCAAAGAGGAAACATGAGAAGAGAGCAGTCAAGGTAGCAGGCATTAAGTAGATGAGACGTCCGTGTTTTCTGAGCCGCCATTTTAAAGTTACATTCAAATAAAAATGACTGGTGGCACAGGTGCATCATCTGCTGTGTGTTACGCTGGACACACATCTGTTGTACGGCACGGGTGCTGAAAAGACTTCCTCAAAGGATACACCTGCGCATTCGTGCTCATAGGTCCTCCGGCAAGCCTCAACTCTCCTCACTCTCTCTCCTTGAGGTGCATTTTAGGAATGGAGACATTGTTTAAGATGGCACCCTGAGATTGGTTTCTGGGTCACAGGCTGGACAGAGGAGACGAGAAGGCACAAAATAGACAAATGAGAAAAGCCTCTAGTATCTGCTGATAAAAAGCCTGACACAACATTTGCAACTGAATGTAGAAATTTAAGAATGAAGTTGAGTTTTAAGTACAGGTTTTGAATTGGAATCTGATTCCAAATTTATAGAACTGGACATTCGCTAGGAAATTTTGTCTTTTGCTTATCAGTTCCTAAAAGCAGATTTTGGTCCAGCTGTTGTTCTGTCTGTGTCAGCTGTTACATGAGTCACTGCACACGTGTTGTGTTTACATTTTGCACAGCGGACTGCAGCTTGCTGTCAGAGGTGTGGCTAAGCTTCATAACGGTAGCGGTACAGTGAAATATCATACCTCATTTCCACTGCATGGTTCGGTTCAACTCAGCTCACTTTTGGTACTAGGTCCTCGTCACTGTTTCAGTTTTCCAGTGCAGATAGTAACCCTTCTGGATTCTCAGCTGGTTGCCATAGTGACGCCGTGTGAAACTGCTGTGAAATCATCTTCACTGAGACACCTGCTGAATCCATTCATCTGCAACCAAACAGAGAAACATCTGCACTTCGTTACTTGTACAGCGTAGTGTACAGGGTAGTTTTGCAGGCTGCCATTTTTAAAAATCGGGTCAGCAAATAAAAAATTGTGGCCGCTGTTGACGGTAGCGTTACTATATAAAAATGGTGGCATTGTGGCACAAGTTACATTTCTCTCTCACCAATCAGTGGTCTGCAGTGTTTTAACTCCACCTTCTTGTGTCGGCTTAGCTCGCTTCAAACCTCAGCCGAAGTGGCACCAAAAAAACATACCGGATACTATCCCCAACTTTAGTTAATGAATAACCAAAAACGTGCGAGTCGAGTAGAGCTGAGCAGTGGAAATGTGGTTTAGTAGTGCACTATACCAGTAGTGTCGTAATCAAGCAGTGTTTACTGCAGTGTGTTGTAAGTATCTAACTACTCAATGTCCTCAGCCATTGTCATAATGCCCCACGATCAGCTTATGCTCGTGTGTCCAGTCAGTTTTAATGAAAACCTCAGTCTCAGCTTAGCATTTCACTTTGTATTTCAAAGTCGGTTATAAAACAAGTACTGGTGTGAATCCCGGTGGTCAAACCTCTGCCGAATTTTAAACCCCATTGTGTGAATCAGTTTAGATGGAGACAGTTTTACTCACAGTTTCAATTGAACTATTCTAATATAACATCAGGACAATCATAAGCCGTAGTGATTATTGAGAGTTGGAGATGTTTCCAGCAACTAATTTCCGTGACATTTAAATGGAAGTTTAAATGTACACTAGTCGACTAGTCTAAACTGAAATAACCTCAGAAAACAGTCAGAATTTAGCACAATTTAATGTATAAGGCTGATAAATATTGTGTATATTATAAGAGCCATTTAAAATTATTTATCTTATTTATCAAAAAACAATTATTGTTTTTTTTTTTTAGTACAGCTGAAATGTGTGGCACTACGAACCCCAACCCTAACTGACTAAAAGTTATCAAGTAACATTTATTTACTGTATATTTAAAGTCCATACCTAACACACACACACACACACACACACACACACACACACACACAGACAGACGCATATGTCCAGGCTTCTCAGGATCTTCCAGCCAGCTTGAATAAGTGTCATGTTCGGACATACTTTAAGCACATCAGTGGAAAGCTGCAGACTTGTTTCGGTTGCTCAGACGTGCACAGAGTTCCACCCATGGGAGTGAACGTATTTCTGGTGCCGACTGATGAGAACAAATGAGAGCCATTCACTTTCTCTTTCACATTAGACCTGTGGAGACGAGATCAAAATCTAGCGGGTACAGGATTAGTCAATGGCGGACTTAAAATTTGACAATTGGCCGTAGAAATGTGGTGATCAATTGTACTTCCTGCTGAAGTTTATTCCATCTTAGCTGAGCAGAAGTTTTAGGGGCTTTTTTTTTTTTTTTTTTTTTTTTTATAAACCAAGCTTTGTTTTAAGTTTGGGAACTCCCAGAACATTCCTGACATCTGGTAAAACTGAGTTTGTATAAACTTCCAGAAGACCGTTACATACCTGGGATGCAGGTCTGACTTACAGATCCAGCCTATACTCCTGTCCTGTACGAGTCCCAGACATGAGCTCTGAAGCCATGTCCTCATAATGATATGAAATGTGTTAACGCTCTTGTCTTGTTTCTTCCGTAGATGTTTCCTGAGTGTCAGCACTTGATATTGAGGAATACCCTTTGCTGCGAGCTACTCCAGGGACTCAGTGCGTCCAGTCAGACTTTTCTCCTAGCTGTGCCATACCGCCTCTATGTGGACTCAGTCTGTGGCATTCACGTTTGCTGTGTCTACCAGAGTTAGGAGGGCTTCCTGCTGCCACCCCCTTTCAAGGACTCTCTGTGACTCGACCAGTGGCCTCTCAACTGCCGTGTCAATATTTATTTGGCTTTGTTCTGATGCCTTCGTAAAAGGCTGACTGCCACCTCACACTTGGCCTTTTGATTTTATTTTTGGATGATTTAGTTATTTCACAGAGAGGATGTTAGCTGTGCAGCTTCTCTATATGTACATTTTGAAAAAGGGATTGAACATTGACAAGTGGACAAACCAAGACGTCTCCAGACTGGAGTCCAGGATCAGGCCTCTTGGTTTTTCTCAGCATTGTTTTAAACTGTACTGGCAGTAAACTGCTATTACATTTGTATACACTGTATTTTTTTATTCTTTTTGCTTGACTTTTGTTCATTGTACCAAAATTTCATGATTTTATTTGCTGTAGGTATAAAGGGGCTTTGTTTCAAGAAAAGTAAACAATAAAATGTTTACACAAATTTGAGTTCGTAATGTGTTTTCATATTTTAAAGGGATCACACAAGTCTCAGAAGCTTTGCTGATTTCTTTATGCTGCCAGAACAGAGCTATGGAGGGGAGCTGAATTTAGTTTGACTTGCATGTGTCATCAGCAAAGTCTGTTTCCACAAACCCAACACTTGTCATTGGTACTATTTCTTTCTGCAGAAAACTTAGAATGATGGAAGATTTTAAAGCTTCATGGAACTATTCTCTGCACTTAATGAAGCAGGCTACAAAACAGATTACTGTTATCTTGATTAAATATGAAAAGCAGACGGCTCAATGTCATGAAAATTATTAGGATTTTAATTGTTATTTTTAGTCAATTTCATACCTTCTTTTTCATTATTTTCTGATGCTGGTGACATACGTATAATTGGTTAATCATGTCGGACCCTGTGAGTTTCATACCTGGGGTTCTGTGTTTTTTTATAACAATAGAAATTGTCTACACTTCTCATTGGCTTTTTCCTGGACTTAAAAAATCTTGAGTGTTTTGACTTAAAATCCTTAACTCAAGTTGCACTAATCAGAATTTAGCAATGTCATATTTAGATGATTTATTTGTGCGCTGACAGTTGTTGGGTTGTTTTTTTTTGTTGCCAAGGAAACGCCAAGAAGTTAGATCAAACCGCACCCAACAGTCCTGATGAAGCTGGTTTCCTGAGTTTGAGTCGTTAAGCCTCTAATAAAGAATACTAAGGATGTTTTTTCACATTTACAAATGTCATGAATATTGATGTGGAATACATTTAAGGTTCGAAACCTTGTTTTCAGGTGAATATTTTTTTTCTATTGTACACACACACAAAAAAGGGAACCATGCACACAATCCTGAAAACTTGAAGCTCGTGTATCAACAACAAAACTCCTATACTTTATTAATCCCAGAGGGGAATTCCAAAATGACACCCTAATTATCAATTGGTTCGACACTTATCTCAGTTGGCAAAACACTTCCATCACGTGCCAGAGCACAAAAAGGCCTCAAGTAATTTCTACCATGTTGGGGTTAAATGGAGCAGCATGGATAATGTATTACGGTAACAAATAAATATGATCTGTGTTACCTTTTTTGGTATTTGAGCACTGATTTCACCATTACATCACCAGATACTTTTACAGCACTGAGCTCAGTTACTGTAAATTTGGCCAAAACAGGCATCAGTTGTGTATTTTAGCAGAGTTGTGATGGGAGCTCAGAGGAATGTGCATTGTTCACTATGCTGATACAATAATTGTGTCAATGCAATATGAATGGTATATTCACAGTACTGTATTACAATATGGCAAGTTTATACTGTATGTACCAAGAAAATGCAGCTTAATTTGGGACAAAATAAACCCTTTATTTTTTTTAAAGAAGAAAAGTAAACAATTTCTACACGATTTTGTACATTTGAGTATGTAACATGGCCTCGTGAAGACAAAACATACATTAACAGTATTTAGACAGTGCTTTAAATGTATTACACCAGTGTTTAATTAATGCTCAGTGACAGCTGTGTGTGTTGTTTTTTGTTGAAAGGATCAGTTTTGAGAAGAGAGAAGATGGTTTTGAGTGCGGTGTTTCATTTTGCAAGAGACCTGTGAGATTTTTCTGAGTTTTGACCATGGTTTTGACAGAATGGTTTAACCCCTTTCAGCTTCCGGTTTAGAGTTTTGAGAACTTGAGCTACAGGAAAAATGAACTAAACGATTGGGAAAGACTGTAAATTACCGGATAGACGATGCTGACTGTCGGGAGCAACGGAGAATATAATCCAACGAACCTTTTCTAGCTGCTAACGTCGATTGAGACGGAAGCCTCTGATTGGACGAGCTGACAGGAAATGGAGTGACGAGGGCGGAAGTACACTAGCTATGTCAATGTGAATGAACTCACCACACAGCTTTTGATTGTTGCTAATTTTGCAACACGTTTATTATCATTATTTAGTGTTTGAATGTTTGCGGAACATGGCGTGTTTCTTTAGAAGAAGAATAGCAGCAAAGGTACGGAAGCCGGAAGAGTTTAAAGATAACACTGTATGCTAATGCTAACTTAACAGCATGCCTTGACCCTGGAGTAACAACAACAGGGAGGCAGGACTGTCTGTTAATTCTGGTACATGACTGTTAGCTTGTGCTCTATAATATTGTCTCACGCTTCCTTTTATTGAATTCTTCCCCTCTCTGTGTGTTCCAATGTGTAGCTGGGTCAGACGCTGCAGCAGTCTGAAGATGCCTTCATACCAGCTCTGTCAGCAATTCCAGTTTTTAAGAAACAGTTAAGTGTGTTTAACATTAACCCTGTTTGTTTGAGTCAGATGCTCTGTGTGTGTCAGCTTGTTAAAGCTGTCTGAACTTGTGCTCCTCAGGCAGTCTGCTGACTTCAAACTGTCCATCGGCACATTACGGGTCAGTGGGATTTTACCATCCAGTGGTGACGTTCAGCTGCAGACAGAAGACTTGGCCACTCGGGTGAGATTCATGTGTGAAGGCAACAGCAGATCTAATATGTTTTGTTTTGCCACCACATCTCACACATACAATGTATTAAAATGACCTACACCAGTGGATGGACTCCCAAGTAAAGACAAAATGAGCCGATGTTTTTTGGTGCCATTGCAAAGAAATGACAAATGAGGGCTCATCTATCATCACATTTATTTATCAGACAGCTTTTGTCCAAAGTGATTCACATTAGAGATGCATGATAATATCAGCATATCATCAGTATCAGTTCATATCGACTTTTGGCATCGAATAGCAGCGACAAATCCAATATTGTGCATCCTTGATTTACATTTTTTTGCATGCATATTATACACTGGTAGCGCTTAACATCTTCACATGCGCTACCAGCTGAGCTACAACTACTCTGGGCCTCTTTATTCCTCATCTCTTAAATCTAAAGATGTCCAAAATTTCTGTACCCTTATCAGTGCACATCCTCAGTTTCCACAAACATGACTGCGTTTCCACATCAGCTTATAACCTTTTTAGAATATACTTAACCAAAAAATAGACATAGAAAGACTTTTTTGTACCTTGTCAAATAGACTTCTGTTATGATTTTTTGTCTGGTATTTACTCAGAAGGTTGAGAGGTAATTGCAGATCAGTCAGAATGCTACAGCCACACTTAAGCATATCACTGAACATCTGTCCTTATATTACTACACTGGCTTCCATGTAATGCTCATTTTGTTATATGCTCCTAGCTGCTGGAGTAGCCTTACTTGAGATGTTTTGCATATATGCACCTACCTTTTTGCCTGTTGTGAACGGCTGCTATTGTTATTTATTTCTTTTTTTGCTCCTTTTTTCCACTCTACGTCTATTCTGTTTGTTTTCTTGAGCTCAAAAATACACAGAGCCTTGTATATTCTACTTTGTATCTTTCAGTTGAAGCAGGACAGTGTGGTGGAAGACATATCTGCTGGAAGTGGAATGATCAACTTCAAAGTGAATCGCAAACTCCTTGTCCAGGTTTGTCAGGTTCATTTTCCACTGTGGTACAAACAACAGACTTGACTGCCTCTACTGTGATTATAATCTGATTTACTGCATCTGTTTTAGAAAATGTTGGAGCCATTTGGAAAGCAGGAGGATGAGAAATTTGGGTTGAATAGTGAACTTTTAAATACTCTCAAGAGAGGAACAACATTAGTTGAGTACAGGTGGGTTTGTCTCCTTTAACACCACATGCAGTGTCTTCCCCTTATAGACTGCCATCAGACAAAATTAATCTGTTTTATGTTGCAGCTCTCCAAATATTGCCAAAAAATTTCACGCTGGACACTTAAGATCTACAATTATTGGTGAGTTACTTTATTTGGTTTGCACTGTTGCCTCACAGCAAGACGGTTCTGGTTTTAACTCCAGGATGGGGAGCTGACACTTGGCGAGAGGCAGGGTACACCCTGGACAGGTCACCAGACAATCACAGGGCTGACACATAGAGACAGACAACCATTCACACTCACATTCACACCTACGGACAATTTAGAGTNACTAGATATTTGCTCCCATTCATTATGAATTGGAAGGGACTGATTCTCTGCACAAAGCATGCTGGGATAACAACCATTCATGTTCACATTCAGACCCATGGCCAATAGGGGGTCATCGATTAACCTGCATGTCTTTGGACTGTGGGAGGAAGCTGGAGCACCCTGAGAAAACCCACGCTGACACGGAGAACATGCAAACTCTGCACAGAAGGGCTCCCCCACCCTTGGGTTCAAACCAGGAACCCTCGTGCTGTCACCCATTTTTGCCAGTAGATGCCCCTAAATCCCACACACTGGACCTTTAAACCCTCAGATATTAATATTGGTCTCAGCCTCTATGAACCTGTATCTGTCTTGCTACACTGTAAACGTACATTTTAAATTGATCGTACAGTCAGTGAGCTGTTCTAAAAAACACCATCTTCCTTTCCAGGTAACTTCATTGCTAACTTAAAGCAGTCTCTCGGAAACAAAGTCATTCGAATGAACTACCTGGGAGACTGGGGTATGCAGTTTGGTGAGTACATAATGTGCAAAATATTCACAGGTGCTTTAAGTCCCAGATGGTGCTCGTTGATGAAACCAGTTTTCTGTTTCAGGTTTACTGGGAGCTGGGTTTGGCCAGTTTGGATGTCAGGAGAAACTGAAACAGAATCCCTTACAACATTTGTTTGAGGTGAGTTTGCATGTTTGGATAAAGACACACTGACCAGTTTTGCAAGTTGAATGAGTGTGTGTTTCATAATAAATGTTAGTCGTCTGTCATCCAAACTTCAACAGATTCACTGAGTTATATTTGTGTTACGTGGTCTGAATGCTTTTTAAAGAGAGAAAGGCTTTTGTTCGACATGGTCAAGCCGGTTTTTGGCACTGTTTGTTGTTTTTGTCTTGCAGGTTTATGTCAGAGTGAACAAGGAAGCAGAGCACAATGAGGATATGAAACAGGCTGCCAGAGACTTCTTTAGACAGCTGGAGCAGCATGAGAGCGAGGCCGTGTCGTTATGGCAACAGTTCAGAGAGATCACAGTGGACGAGTATCAGCACATTTACAAGGTACAGCCAGCTGAATAACACGCACGACCAGCTGACACCATTGTCAACACCTCAACTCTGAAATACAAATACCAGTAGATGAAATATTGTAAACTGTTTCATTTTAATCATTTTCAGCGGTTGGGCATCCACTTTGATATTTACTCTGGGGAGTCTTTTCACCAAGATCAAGCCCAGGAGGTGGTGCAGCAGCTGCAGAGCCAGGGCCTGTTGAAAACCTCTGAGTATGTGACAGTATGTGACAGCCTTTAATCAGTAACTGGCATGACACACTCTGAGTAAACATGTGTGTGAGGACGGTCAGCTTCATGCTCCCAGTTGGTTTATATACTGGATAGCTTCTAAAATAACTGTTAAAATAACTGGACTATGAACTAGAGCTAATGCATTTGTCAATTGACAGAAAGTTAATCAGCAACTATTTTGTACATGGAATATTTATTTAAGTCATTTTTAAAGCAAAAAAGCCAAATATTTACTGGTTTTCTGCTTCTTAAATGTGATAATTCGTTACTTTTCTTTGTCAAACATGGCAATACACTAAATAGTTTGGGATTTTTGGACTGTTGCTCAGATAAAATATACCATTTGATGTCATCACTTTAGGCTCTGGGGAGTTACACAGGGCATGTTTCACTATTTTCCAAGACACAAATTTGATGACTTAAGACTCAACTTGACAAATCAAAGAAGACTTGCAACTGGACTTGGACTCTAACACCAATGACTTCATTTGGACTTGAGACTTTTGACTTGAAAGTATTTGAGAGCTTCCCCCAAACCCAAACATTGAAAAATATGTTATTTAAAAAGTCCAACACTGATCATTTCATTTACTGAATCAACTAATGCTAACACAGTTCAGTCCCAGCAAGTCCACTCTTAATTCCCCGAAAGATCCTCTATGGTCGAACCAACCCGACAGCATCCAGTCAAGTCGCTGGAGAGAACCGTGAAGAACTAACGTTACGTTTCTGAGCGCCAGTCAAAAAAAATAATACCAAAGATAATTCAGTTTGCGCACAAAAACTACACATTGGTCAACAAAAAAAATAATAACAGTATGCAGAACATGTGGGTTGAAAATTACAGATGGACATGCATCAACTTCCAACAAACTAGTTTTAACAAATAAATACAAATTTTTTAAAAGCAATTATGATTTTTGTAAATTTAATACATCTTGACTCTTTTGTTAAAATGGTTTTACATTTGGTGGAGAGCGCATATGACTTGTTTAGGACTTGAAACTCAAAGTTTAGGACTTGACTTGGGACTTGTCAATCCTGATTTAGGACTTGAGACTTACTTGTGTCTTGCAAAACAATGTCTTGGTCCCACCTCGGTTATTTTCTTGACATTTTATTGGCAAAACATTTAATTGAGGAAATAATGGGCGGATTAATCAATGATGAAAATAACTGTTAGTCACAGCTCTGATTATGTTAATGTTTAGTCTGTCATTAGTTCTGTATGTGTACAGTGTTGGAGTTATTGGCAGACTATCTATGTATTTATTATCTTTTATGAAAGTGGGGCAGGAAATATAAGATTTCCTCTTGTCCCTGATCATTTTTGATGGTGAAAGTTGTATTACTGTGTTACACACCAGATCTTATATGTTGTGAGGGAACCTCAGATAGCCTCAGACCTTCCATCTTATCTATTCAACTCAACTCAGATTTATCTATAAACATTTAAAAACAACTCATGTTGACCAAAGTGCTGTACAAAAGGAATAAATTACCAATAAAACATACATAAGAGGCAACATAACTGTCAGGTACACAGCTCTAACATTTAGAGACACAACACACACAGGCAAGCATCAAGGAAAGCCACATCAGGGGGACTCACACTAATGAATAGAAGTAGGTTTTGAGCCTGGACTTAAACGAGTCAGTGGTGGGGGCAGATCTAAACTTAAGAAAGCTTAACTATATCTGTCAATTCAATTCTCCAATCGACACTCGTCCTGTCCTGTAACTATGTCAAGAATGGGCACAGACTGCCTGTGTCTTTCACTAGAATGAATTTGTAGCCTCTTATTATGGACAAGCCATAATATCACTGGTTCTCACTTGCTAGCAGCTAGCCTGCTATCATGGACTAAAGAAGTCACAGTATAGTATGTCATATGAAACGTCATTAAAAAAGTGATAGTAAGCTTTACAAGTACATGACGCAACAAACAGCCACAGCAGTGTACTTGATATATGGGTGACATATTATGGTCCGGTACATTTACAGCGTCATCATATGGCTTGAGCAGACTTTCAGTCATTATATTTAGGTGTTCATGTTGTTCCCATCTTCATTCTCATCGCTCTACACACCAAACAACAGTGATGCTGCCTTTTTCTGGCACAGTGTCTGTGACATCCTAGCTGAGGATCCCTAACTTGGAACATCTCTAAGTTAGGACAGTTCTGTAACAACTAAATTCCTGTCCTAAGATAAGATAAGAGTTTCCTTAAATGCAGTCAGGAAACATGTTTCTGTAGCATCAACATCCTAAATGTCATCCTAAACTCAGATAAGATTTACAGGATTTCAAACTCAGGAAGTTTCTTAAAGAGGCCTCAGAGATACCAAAGATATGTGAGGTAAATCAGAAACAGTGTGTCCTTTACATAGTTTGTCCACCAGAGAGCACTGACACATTCATGTTTACTGCTCAGTACAGTCAGTATGTGTTGATTCGTGCACAGTGCAGGTACTGAGACAACAAAATGCAGCTAATGTGCAAAAAGCTGTAAAATGCAGAGTGGTGTTCATGTGTCAGGTGGCATATATATAAATATAATAATAAACAGTAAGTGGCAGATGTGAAGATGTTGAATATATACAGTATAAAGATTAGTATCAGTATGAACCATTTGCAGCAGTAACAGTAGGCATACCTCACACATGCTGATCCCAGTTCTCTAAAAAACACATTTAAGAGGTTTTATCAGAGATGTATCAGTCAGTATATTAAACAAAATGTTTTTTAAACTCTCAAATTATCATGCTCTTATTATGGTGGCCTGTTTTCAAGAATATGTAGAAATATTTTTCTCTTTGCAAGTTTAAAAAAAAGCCTGTGAACTTTACTTTGTTTGTTCAAATTGTTGTAGTTGTAGGCTGAAGCTTCAGCTTATTAAAATATCATATTTTATTATTAGGTAACCCTTTCACGACTTGTTTTAAGCTGTACAAAACAAAAAGAAAGTTCCAAAACATTTTATACACAATAATAATCATACATGAGTTTTCTGTATGTTTACACAAAGACCAAAAAAAAAACATGGAATCTCCTAAGACACAAGATGGAGTATTGATTATCTAGTGGCTGTGATTTCTTTTGTACACAAATAATGAAATGAATGCTCCTTCACTGCAGTAGACACTGACACTGACAGTCAGCCCTGAGCTCACATGGACTTGTGTTTACAGGAGAGGAACAGGCGTAGTGGATCTCTCTCCTGCTGGAGACATGAGCAGCGTCTGCACGGTGCTGCGCAGTGACGGCACATCTCTCTACATCACCAGGTCAGTACCAGGAGAATTGGTCAGTTAGGTAAAATCTGCAGGAAAATGTCAACTTTTTAAAATGATAGATGAAGGAAAAGCACAGGTATCAGATAAATACTGCATGAGAGATGAGTTTTGAAGGTGGACATGGCAGTAATGACTTACTTTTTGTTGTTGTCTTCTCAGAGATCTCGCTGCAGCGATTGACCGAAAGGAAAAATACAGTTTTGATGAGATGATTTATGTGGTAAGGAAACTGACACACTCAGTGGTTACATTGCTGTCTTTTAAAGAAATGATGTAACAGTTTAACTTCACAGACACGAGACACATTACTCTACGACATGAGCCACACAAGACGTGGAAATATAATAATAATAATAATTATTATAATTACAGCCATTAGTGATGAGTAATGATGTCGCTTTAATTATCTTCCAACATTAAAGTCTTTGCACTTATTTACAGAGCTGAAACAATTTGTCAACTGACAGAAAATGTGTCAACTTTTTGTATAATTGATTAATAATCAAAAAAACATTCCCGAGTTTCAGGCTCTAAATTGTGATTATGTCGTCACAATAATCACATTATCGACTTGTGGAGGTCAGCAAAAAATGATTGAGGTCGTGTCCATATGTTGCCCTTGTGTTTGTATGTTTTTGTTTACATAAGAATGTCACAAACACTTAAGCCAACAAGATGCCAGAATAAACAGCAGAGTTTTCCTAACCATTATATGACTTGGACGAAGCGCCTACGCAAGTTTTTTTTTAATGTTTTTTGTGTTTTGTTTTGTTTTTTTTCACAGCACCCCAATGGAAAAAAACTATACTGAGGCACATTCTGCTGTCATTTCTGTTTTTCTTTTTTTTGTTTAACAGTATTTTTGTTGAATTATACATATATTTCACACATGAACATTCATGTAATTCACATATGTAATTTGTGGATGGATTTTTTTTCACATTCCAGTGTCTGATAATTCTAAAGAATGAAAGGTTTATTGCTCTTTAAAAGGGTGTACCTGCATTAATATGCTATCACATTATATCTATGGCATAAAATTATCTTAAATTGACAATAATATCGATTATCGCAGTTATTACTGGTACAATATATCGTCCACCAAAAGGTCTTGTCGTGACAGGCCTAACTGAGGATTTACTGCTTTCTTTTGTCTTATGTGATCGTGCACTGAATATATTTTGGACTGCTGGTTGGAATAAACAACACACACATACACACAGCTGCAGGCATCGAAGGGAATCGAAGACAGGTGAATTCAGAAGGTGTTAAGGATAGGAGTTTAGTAATTCAGTTTGTCCGTGAGGGAGAGAAACACAGAAGAGATAAGTTAGTGAGGAGGCAAGGGTGTGGCCGCCTAGAAGGTGCTTGTGATTGGGAAATGC